>NC_059377.1:41993775-42108775 GCF_019703515.2 Myxocyprinus asiaticus | reverse complement strand
TCAATTGACAATCACAGACGTTTCTCCTTACAGAAAAATGGACTCTCTACATAAAAAATAAAATTATTTTTATTTTCCATTTCCTTTTTCAATGGCTAAAAAAATCTAATGATAAAAGCCAGTGAACCTTAAAAAGGCTTCTCCGCTCATTTCCAACATAATTGCACTCGTACTGTACAGACATTTGGCTGGGGAAAAGGACAAGGAGACTAACAATAACTACAGTCCTAATATTGCATTTCTGTGTATTCTGATGGACGAGTACCACAGCGCACAGGCACACTGTAATAGCTTTACGTAAAATTGTTTTGGCACAGCTGTAAATGGACTCTGAATTTACCCTCCAGTAATGCAGTGTGCAGATATTGACTCGTCAGTTGTGAGGTCCAAAGAAAATAAAAGAGATAGGGGTTCATAAACAGGAAACTTATCAACTGGTGGGTCACAGGTCTGTTCTGATAGGGTCGTGAACTGCAGGGACAAACAATGATAACAAACCATATGAGCATACTTTGTTATTACAGCACAATGAATAGGCGTATCACCTTTAAAAATGGAGGAAAAATGCTTCCAGTATCTTTTGTTGTTTTGTTTCCACATAATACATGCATACTGTATAACAACAAAAAAAATGCTGTTGTACTAAGATTTTATTCATTAAAATCTGAAAAAATGAAAAGCATAACCAAGGGACATACTATTACGATGTATGGATAAGGGATGCACTGATACAGATTTTAACAAAAAACCATAGTGTCACTTACCTTATTTTGTCAGTAGATCACTTTTTTACTGTGGAATTATGCTTTAAAAATGTACAAAGAGGTAAAATTACCTGTTCTAACAATAAATAATTTCCATAAACATTGGATCTGTTGAACACATGACTTAATGTCACTTAATTATTTTTAAGAGAGCCACAATGAAAGATAATTAGAAGATAAAAAATAATTAAATATGATGACATGATGATTGATGTGTAAAAAGGTATTTTTGCACTCCTAAAACATTTTTGCACTTCTGTTTTTGCAGTTGAAAACAACAGAACTAATTTTTCATGTATGCACTGTATAGAACATTACAAATTCATACTATGCATATGTAGGGCAATTCCACGGAAATGTCAGCCACATCGAATAAAAATAAAAAGTTTAGACCAAAGGAACAAAACCCCCTTTTAAATTCTGTATTATAGTGATATAATAGATGATGCCATCCAGACCGCTAGAGGGCGCCACTTGCTCACTCAGTGCTGAATGCAGAAAAGCAGACTTTTAAGGTTTAGTAATCACGCAAGGCCACATTGTAATTTCAATCTTAATTCAATCAATCATGCAGCATTTATGGATGTCATACCGATATTTTAGAAGTCTAAGTCTGCTAGTTTCAAAGCGTTTTTGATGGTTTCTCTCATCATGTAGCCTATAATTAAGTGCCGCTTTCACAACTGTCATGTCCGCTAATAGCAGTTTTTCCACATTAACATGAGAACGGGAAAGAATGAAAATTAAATATTACATGTTCTTAGGAGTGCCAACCCTTCTAGATATTTTGGCTATTATTATTTCTGGACTGTGCATTTGAATTCACAGAGTTTTTACAAAGTGTGTTACTAATTAATTATAAATAAACCGTCAGTTTTTTCATATCTGCATTTTCATGCTTATAACCGATATTAACTGATATTAAATCAGTTAATAATTGGCTGATAAATATCGGCAGCCGATACATCGGTGCATCCTTAGTATAAATACTTTACAATTTAAATAAAAATTTTTTTTGCATTGCGCTACTGAAAATGGGGGTGGGGGGTGGGGGCAAAAAATTTGCTTGACTGTCAAGGAAATAATGTCACAATGTGACAAAAAAATATGAATGGCCCTATAAATAGTCTTTGTTTTTGATAGGCAAAATATAATTTCTGTTTTGTTTTCTTTGATTTTAAAGTAACATAAGAGCAGGACATTTTCTTGACAGGTTTCGTGAGAACACTAGTGTTGACCAGTGTTGGGTGTAATCCGATTACAAAGTAATTATTTGCTTTAATCTGATTACTTTTAAAGTCAAAAGTAATGTTATGCATTACATTTTAAATTCTAGCAATCAGATTAGTTACTGATTACTTTCAATCAATTTAATGACTTTTAAGTACATTACTAGGGGTGCATATTTTGGAATTAATTTTATATAAAATGTTTTTAAAAATCAGTTAGGTTCAAATATACATCTATATGCATTTCTGTGATGTTTGAAGGCTGTGTGCCCCACAATAAGTCATTGTAAGCAAGAAAATTGTTTTAGAAATTAACTTAAAGTAATTAGTAATCTGATTACTTTTCAATAAATTAATCAGCAAAGTAATCTTATTACACTTTAAAGAAGTACTGCAATTAGTAATTTGTAGTGGATTACTTTTTTTTACCCAACACTAGTGTTGAAAGCAGTACATTTTGTATGTCTGTCGAGAGCGTGAAATCATTTATTAACAACAATTGTCAATTTTCCTATTCAGCCTGTCATGTTAATTATTTTCGATATTCTTGCATATTGTATTTTGCATGCTAAACAATTTCAATTTGGGTCCTGAAGCAAAACCTGCTGAGAACCACTGGACTGGTAAGTGCCTGTAGATCATTATTTTGTAAATCGTTTCTGCATGCTTTTCTTCATGCAGTGTCGAGTATTGTACCTGAAGCCATGAGCATGTGAGGAGAGAACTGCAAACAGAAGATGTTTCCTTTGAGCTCATACATTCATGAGAAGTGACTTAAAGGTGAAAGCAGACCATACAGCTCGCTGTATTTGAATCTTACGCTCGGCAGCAGAGCATTCATATTTTAACTTATCAAACTCGTAGCCTGAGTGCACGAGTAAAGCTTTAGAAACCCATCGTTATGGTTGAAGAAAATGTGAGTGGTGTCGCTGCCATGATACAAGGGTGTTGTGGGTGACTGAAGTTTGTTTGGCACAAACAGCAATACTAGTAACAGCATGAGCGGACGCAATAATAAAGTGTTAATCTAGATCTGTAAATCTCTCAGATCGCTGGCGCTGCAGGTCATGCTGACGAGCGTTTGCATATGGAGCGTCTTTTCTTCTTGATAAATGATTCTGTGGGTAAAAATGCTGAGCTAACGGTACAGATCCCACTCTGTGACGTTAACCTTGAATCAGGGCACGCACGGCATCTATTTACATCCCTGTATGCAGCGCCACTTTGTAGCTCAATTCTTCTTCTTCAAAAGCATATAAGCTAACAGACACATATGGTGTCTGAATATGCCTAGTTCCAGCAGTATGTGAAATGAGTATGTCCGAATCCTCAGTATTCATAAAATAGTAGGTGAGAAATACCTGGATGACCTACTGAGGAGACATCAGATTCAAAAATTACTCTTTTCAACTGTAATGCTATACTTATACCAAGAAAGTTGTTCCTTGTTAAATTGTACTTGTTTAAAAAATTCAGAGTCAACTACGTCATACAATTAGGTCACGGTACAATGCTTACGTCATTGAATGAAGTTTGTCTGGAAATGTATTTATACTGCACACCTGCATACCTAAAAAGTGCACTTTATTTACAATCAAGAAGTATGTTTACCATCAAATGCAGTACATACTCTAAAAGGATGGGAATTTGTAACACTTCACAATAAGGTTTTATTTGTTAACATTAGTTATCTATTTGTTAACAGCACTTATTAAGCTTGGTAATGTTAATTTCAACATATACTAATAAATGTTTTAATTGAAAAGTTGTATATATTAGTTAATGCATTATGATCTAACATGAACTAACAATGAACGACAGTGTTTTGATAAATTAACATTAAAGGTGCTGTAAGCAATTTCATCCGTTCTACTTCCACGAGACCTAGCTGTTGGATTAGCCACGCCCCCTCTTTCCAAAACCCCGCCCTCCAGAGATACCAAATGAGCTTTATTGAGACCGAAATCGTGTAGAAACGGTTGTTTAAAACAACAGCCAGTGGCGGTTCTAGCTTGTATGGCGCCCTGTGCGAAACCCGCTTCAACATGCCCCCAAAGTTGTTGACGGAGGTGGGGAGGGGTGGTTTGTATGGTGCCTTGGGCGAAACCCGCTTCAACATGCCCCCAAAGTTGTTGACTGGGGGGTGTGGGGGGTGTCTGTGTGGGTGCCTCGTGCCTCCCCCGCAAGATGCCGCCCTGGGCAACTGCACATGTCGCCCATGCCTAAATCCACTATTGACAACAGCAGCAAAATAGCGCCCTCAACTGACAACTGTTATGAACAACATGGCACAAAAATGGCATTAAGCCTCAATAATTCATTGCAACTACAATACTATGAGAACACACAAAATGATTGACAGGCAGAAAGCGTCATTGTCCGCGGACACATTTTTATTTGCTGTTTACAGAGTCTAGATCTGTCACAGAGACTGGTGAGATATCTTACAACACTTATTTCATTAATATCTTTCAGGGAGTATGAAAACGTTTTAAATACCTTTCCATGAAAAAAAATTGCTTACAGCACCTTTAACCAAGATTAATAAATGCAGTAAAAATATATTGTTCATTGTTAGTTTTTGATACCTAATGCATTACACAAACTAATGTTTAACAAATACAACCTTATTGTAAAGTGAAACTATGTTTTCTAGAAATCCACTGTGTCCATTTGGTACCACTGAAATATAAGTATTTAATAATAATAATAATACTTTTATTTCTATAGCACCTTTTACAAATCCAATGTCTCTTCACAATGCAGTTGAAAAAAGCAAAGAGCTATAATGTTAAGGCTATAATAACAAAAAAGAGGTATAATTCTATTAATAAGTATATAATAAATAATTATATTAAAAGACGTATATAAATAAGCATTATTATCTGTAAGAATTAGTTATACCTCCATCCCCTGCACATGCATGTTCGTTCCGAGGTCGTAAGGTCATTGTTTTCACCTGGCTGAACCGCATTCAGATGTGTTAAGCTTTTTTAATCAGGCTGAGGTTCTTTCAGGCATCTGTGATCTCTTGCTGACACATCACACCTCAGGGGTTTCCAGGAGTTCACATCTACCACTCAGTCACCACTATAACATCAATGAACATCTCTCTTGCACTCTCCTCCTTAATGCAGAACAGCATTATGATCACATAATTACCACACTGATGGATTATGTCTTCAGTTATTTACAGATATGGGTGTTTCTTTAACTTCGGGCAATTTCATATCCCAGGGGTTGATTTTAATTCAAACGAACAGATTTCTTTTGTCTTTTTGTTATGTGGAGGTTTCGTTAAAACTGAATTGGAAACTTTTTATCCGGTGTTCATCTTTTATTTCTGGTACTTTTCAAATGTCTTTAATGTCTAGATTTGACTGTTTTAGCCTTCAGGCCCAGATTTTCAAAAATCCATTATAAAAATACAAATTATTACATGTTTAAAACTATGATCATTTAAACAAAGAGTGAAACAAGCAGAAACCATTCCAATATTTATTGCATGAAAATTATTTCTTTGAATGTTTACAAAATTACGATTGTCCTACAGTTGTGGTGTCATTTCCGTCACACCAAACAATTTTTCCCCTAATAAAGTTTGTTTAAAAGTTAGTGTACATCTTAACCAAGTGAAGAGCATGCTTGAGATGAAATATGAAACAAAACAAAGAAAAATCAAGGGAAATATCAAATATTTTTATTTGCCGTCATTTCCAATCGCTGTAATTTTGCCAAATTAAGTGTGAAAATTGTATTTAAATGTGTGTACAGGATACATCAAATGTTAGTTATGAAATTAGCCTTAGCAAGACAAAGGAGTTAGTCATTTTATAAAAGAAATTAAATAAATAAATAATTTTTTTGGCTGCCGCCGAGCCAGAGTTTCACGTCATGGCCGCCAAGTCAGAGTTTCATGTCATGGCCGCCAAACCAGAGTTCCTTGTCATGGTCGCTGAGCTAGCGCCATCTTTTGCTCCATACCACGTCACAGCAACACCTCAGCCTGCACCATGCCACGTCACAGCAACGCCTCAGCCTGCTCCATGCCACGTCACAGCAACGCCTCAGCCTGCTCCATGCCACGTCACAGCAACGCCTCAGCCTGCTCCATGCCAGGTCACAGCAACGCCTCAGCCTGCTCCATGCCACGTCACAGCAACATCTCAGCCTGCTCCATGCCACGTCACAGCAACGCCTCAGCCTGCTCCATGCCACGTCACAGCAACGCCTCAGCCTGCTCCATGCCACGTCACAGCAACGCCTCAGCCTGCTCCATGCCACGTCACAGCAACGCCTCAGCCTGCTCCATGCCAGGTCACAGCAACGCCTCAGCCTGCTCCATGCCACGTCACAGCAACGCCTCAGCCTGCTCCATGCCAGGTCACAGCCACATCTGAGCAGTTGGACCTGGAGATGGTTCCCACCTTTATACCCACCCTTAGTTCTCCTGAGCAGGCAAGGGGAACTTTCGGCCCTCCGACCCCACCTGGACCCTCCGAGCCCTGGACTTCGCCTTGGCCTGTCGGTCCCTCGACATTGCCTCAGCTCGGCGTTCCCTCAGCTCCACTGCGGTCCTTCAGCCTGACGGCTTTGCCGGGGTCCCTCATCCCTCCGGCTCCTCCTTGGTCTGTCGGTCACCTGGCTCTGCTTTGGCTCGCCGATCCTCTGGCTGCACCTCGTCCCTCCGATCTGTCAGCTCCACCGGGGACCTCCTTCCCTACGTCTCCACCTTGGTCCTCAGTCCCACCGGCTCCACCTCAGTCTTCCGATCCCCCAGCTCCACCTTGCCCCTCCAAGCCTCCAGCACTGCCTTGGTCCTCCCTGCCATCCTGACCCTTCGAGTCTTCGGCTACCCTCCGGGCACCGAGTTCCATGGCTCCGCCCCTCGAGCCTCTCACGGCACTGCCTTCCATGGCTCCGCCCCTCGAGCCTCTCATGGCTCCACCCCCCCATGGACTCTGCCCTGGTCACATGCCCCACACCTCAAGACACCCCCCCCAGCTCCCTACAGAACTTTGAATTTAAGTCTTGTTTTACGTGTTTTGTTTATGTGTTGGGGCGTCGGGAGCCGCCCCTTAGTGGGGGGGATATGTCATGTGTATTTTGTTGATTCATGTCTTTTATTTTGAAAAATTTAGTTCCTGTTCCCTTGTCATGTGACTTCATGTTTTCCCTCCATATTCATGTGTCATGTTTTCATTGGTTTATGTTCTCCCATGTCTTGTATTTAAGCCTCATGTTTTCCATTGTGTCTTGGTCAAGTATTGAATGTATGTGAATGTGTTTTGTGCTACGTAGTCAAGTTTAGTCAAGTCAAGCCATGTTAAGTCAAGTCTAGTCAAGTCGTTTATGTTTGTTTTGTTTAGTCATCACGTTTGGATTACTGCACTTGTAAATAAACTGCACTTGGGTTATCTACACCTCATCATCATCTTCATCATTGCCACTGCCATTGCCAGCCATCGTTACAGTAATGATTACTGTATATTGGTACTGATATGTTAAAATGAGTATTTTCTGAATATAAGCAACTTGTGCTTGGCTAAAATTTTGTATATCATTTTATTGAAAATGCCTCTTTGACAACAGGCTTTTGAGGTATATTTCTCAAAAGATGCAAATCATCTGAAAAGCCTCATTAGCACTTGGCACTTACAACCAGACCAGATGTCACGCCAAACCTATTTTCATACAAATTCGCCTAATTAATTCATGAAAAAACTGCAGCTCCTTCAGGAAGAGACATGAGAGAAACGGCATCATGAATCGTATTGAAATTCCCCCATTTCCTCGCCAAGAGGAGTGCGCCATTCATAATCTGGTTTGTCGGGATTAAAGAGAAAAGGGGAAATCACCATCACAATGGAGGAAACTGTCGTGCGTTTTCCTGCGCACATAAAATATGAAAAGAAGAGTCAGGCACTTGCGACACACACACAGGACTCCAGAATGGAGCTTCGCTCTGAAATACATGCCAAGAAATTAATCAACTGCAAAGAATTTTTTTTTAAATGATCTGTGCTTTCAGAATGAGAAACCTATCCATCAGCTTATGTTTGTGAAAGAATGCATAATTTAATGTGTGTATAATGTAAATAATGTACTTTGAAGACATACTGATCATTCTCTGAAGCTATTACTTTACTAAGCAATGCAACTGTTAATTCTTTCCTGTTTTATCATCTGCCATGTCAAAATCACAAGTTTGATTATTTACAGTAATTGCTCATATTTAGAGTTTGTGATGTTTACAAACCTCAAACACTAAGTATTACACTTGCTTAACTTGTCCAGCACCATTTGTTCTACAGACATGAATGATACCTTAAATCATGCTGCTTGTGCTGTAAAGTTTTCTTTTATGTCATTTTCACTTACAGTTTATCCCCGTATAGTGATGCTGTAATGCAGTGTGCCTCTCTTTCTCTCTCTCTCTCTCTCTCTCTCTCTCTCTCTCTCTCTCTCTCTCTCTGTACTACAATAGAAGTGATTTACACACTTACACAGCTGCTGAGATCATAGAAGCTTTATACTCCAATCTACCGATAACACAGAGACACACACTCGCTTTTCACACTCCGAGATGCCCTGTGTCAGACAATAAAACCATGCCTTGCAACCATATTGAATTCAGCCCTCATCTCTCTGCCATTCTCACACAAACTCTATCTGTGTGTGTGTGTGTGTGTGTGTGTAACATGCTATAACAATAATAATGGCAGCAATAGAGTGCAACAGTGCCCGCCCACTTTTCAGTTTGCTGTGTGCATTTTCCATTCCCCTTTTTGATTTGTAACTAGTAGCCCCTAAGAAACATGCCCAAAAAAAAAAAAAAAAAAGAAAAAAAAAACATTTTGGACCAAATAGTTTTCCTAAAAATTACATCCACATATCTGGACAGTGGGACTAATTTGTGACATTTGAAATAATAGCAAGTCCAAATTTAAGTCCGAGCTATAGAAGTCCAAATTTAAATAAACAAATTGCTTATTATGTTTCCAGGAGTGTTGATTATTCAAGTTTTTGAGATGTTACAGACATTACATCAGAAATTAACATAATTAATTCTGATTCAAAGTAATGTCCAGCATCATCCAATCACTGTCAATCATGTTAAAATAAAATGATACATTATAAATTCTGAATGTATGTACTGATTATCATTGTCACATGTCTGTCAAACATGTTGAGTGATCCAAACATCATCTGCAGCCTGAAACTGAACTTTTAGTCAGATTTTAGGAGTGAACGCACTTAGCTGCATAGAGAGCTATAGGATGCTCCCTTGCTCCCTATTTAGTGAATGACTTCACCTCTTTTGTGCTGTCTGTCTGCACTGGTCTCAGAACAGTTTGAAATGCACCTTATTTTCATCCTAACTCCATATAAAACCTCTGAAAGCAAAAATGTTCTGCTTTGGATACATTTATTGATTATCAATGTGATAATGCAAAGTAAATATATAGGATATTTTAAATTCGTTATGTTTAACAGCGTGCCGATCACGATAAATCGCTCAAATTTTAATGCCATTTCGTATGAAACTAGAGACGCTAATCTTTTGACTTAAACTAGTTTCAATGTAAAAACGTAATTAGGTTTCTTACCAGATGTAGTTTTGTTGGCATTTCAACCAAACACAAACTCCTCTGTGATCACAGTCATGTTGTTTGGTCACATGACTCCTTGCATCTAAAGTTTAACTCTTTACTGACTGCACAGAGTCTCCTGAACTGAGATCAGTCAGTTTAAATGAAATTAAATATGCGTTGCGTATAGCGAAGCCTAAACTTAATGTCCATGCATGTGGTACACACACGGGTCTCAGGAGGTTAAAAGCAAAGTAATTTGTCATGTGTTTACTTTCCCCATGAAGTAATTGGTAAAGTAATTTGAATACCATACTTTTGAAGAAGTAATAAGTAATTTGTAGTGGATTACTATTTTTGAGTAATTTCCCCAACACTGCACGAAGCTTAGCGAATGACATACTCAAATTAAAAACTATGGATTTAAAGTTATTGATTATAAGTATAAAAACAATATATTTTAAGGTAATTGCAAAATATTCAGATGTATACAAATATATAATATTACGTCATTCACAGTGCGCCATGGGAGTGGGTGGTCGCTGCAGAGCTCTTTTGGTGCGCTTTTTTCACCGTGATTATCTGATTGGTGGACTGTTTCTCTTCAGGATCATGGGTAGTGTAGTTCTTCATAAGGAATTCCACTATTAAACGCAACTTATTTCAAATTAAGTTTAAATAGTGTGGATTGATGACTTCAACAGAAGCATGTACTATAAATGAACAACCTCTGAGCTCACAGTAGGACATGGAGACTGAAGGACAAGTTTACCCTCCAGAGCATCAACAGGCATCCCAATGGTAACACTTGTGTTTAAATCTATTTTTATGTACTATTATGCTGTAACCTTTATTACATCAATGTTAACTGGCATTAAATTACTGTTAACTATTGGAAAGATTTTCTGAAGGCTGCATTACCTACAACAGAAGCCTAAAACGATGTCTAAAAAGCTTTTGCCTGTCGGATAACATTAACTGATAGCCCACAGGTTACGTCAGACGAAATGGAAAGTTGTTTCAGAGGCAGAGCAAGTTACCCTATTACACTTTAATGATAGCTTACAAAGACAAACTTTTTTATCTTTAGATGCACATTTTTTGCACAATAATATCAGGAATGTGTATAAAGAAAGTAAATAAGGTCAATATTATAGTTTTTTTTAATCCTAAATCATTGTCATGGTTGTGTTTTAATCACAGGTGTGCAAACTACCAGCTTCCATATGGCTGGCTGTTGTTGTTTTACAGTAAACCTAGTTGTTTGTTTGCATGTGTATCGACTCTTGAGGACCCTCACTGTTTTCTCTCTGACCTCGATACTGATCGAGTGTGCTTTCTTACTTTCCTGTAAAACTTGTCATACTCGCCAGGCTCTCCAGATGTCCTCGCACTCCCTCTCCTCTGGTTTAAGTCATTAGCACGTTATTCAGCATCCAGCTGACAGCCACAACAGAGTCTGTCAGCTCTCAGTGGCGCAGCACTGTTCACAGCGAGTGGCCTCCACAGGTCGCCTACATTCACTCCACATATATTTAAAGCAACAGGGCTGCACGTTAACACGTTATCTGCTGACTCACGAACGAGAGAAGACTCTGATCAAAAGAGAATGTGAGAGGGAAAAAGACACAGAGGGACAGGAAAGAATATGGGATGGACCAATTGTTAGGAGCACCAGGATAAGAAGACTGACAGAACAATTAACAAACAGACAGACAGACAGACAGACAGACAGACAGACAGATAGATAGATAGATAGATAGATAGATAGATAGATAGATAGATAGATAGATAGATAAAATGACAAACAGATAGAATAAAAGATAGATAGAATGATAGACAGAATGATAGAATGAAAGAACAACAGATGGATGGATGGATGGATGGATGGCATGATTTATCAATAGATCGATCAATCAATCTATCAATAGATAGATAAACAGACAGACAGACAGACAGACAGAACGATGGATGGATGGATGGATGGATGGATGGTATGATTTATCGATAGATCGATAGACAGACAGACAGACAGACAGACAGATAGATAGATAGATAGATAAAATGACAGACAGATAGAATAAAAGATAGACAGAATGATAGATAGACAGAACGATAGAATGAAAGAACAACAGATGGATGGATGGATGGATGGATGGATGGATGGACGGATGGCATGATTTATCAATAGATCAATCAAATCAATCTATCAATAGATAGATAGACAGACAGACAGACAGAACGATGGATGGATGGATGGATGGTATGATTTATCGATAGATCGATAGACAGACAGATAGAATAAAAGATAGACAGAATGATAGATAGACAGAACGATAGAATGAAAGAACAACAGATGGATGGATGGATGGATGGATGGATGGATGGATGGACGGATGGCATGATTTATCAATAGATCAATCAATCAATCTATCAATAGATAGATAGACAGACAGACAGACAGACAGATAGATAGATAAAATGACAGACAGATAGAATAAAAGATAGACAGAATGATAGATAGACAGAACGATAGAATGAAAGAACAACAGATGGATGGATGGATGGATGGATGGATGGATGGATGGATGGATGGATGGATGGATGGACGGATGGCATGATTTATCAATAGATCAATCAATCAATCTATCAATAGATAGATAGACAGACAGACAGACAGACAGATAGATAGATAAAATGACAGACAGATAGAATAAAAGATAGACAGAATGATAGATAGACAGAACGATAGAATGAAAGAACAACAGATGGATGGATGGATGGATGGATGGATGGATGGATGGCATGATTTATCAATAGATCAATCAAATCAATCTATCAATAGATAGATAGACAGACAGACAGACAGAACGATGGATGGATGGATGGATGGATGGATGGTATGATTTATCAATAGATCGATAGACAGACAGACAGACAGATAGATAGATAGATAAAATGACAGACAGATAGAATAAAAGATAGACAGAATGATAGATAGAACGATAGAATGAAAGAACAACAGATGGATGAATGGATGGATGGATGGATGGACGGATGGCATGATTTATCAATAGATCAATCAAATCAATCTATCAATAGATAGATAGACAGACAGACAGACAGAACGATGGATGGATGGATGGATGGATGGTATGATTTATCGATAGATCGATAGACAGACAGACAGACAGATAGATAGATAGATA
This sequence comes from Myxocyprinus asiaticus, assembly GCF_019703515.2. Classification (NCBI taxonomy): domain Eukaryota; kingdom Metazoa; phylum Chordata; class Actinopteri; order Cypriniformes; family Catostomidae; genus Myxocyprinus; species Myxocyprinus asiaticus. The sequence continues at coordinate 42,095,981 of NC_059377.1, read as the reverse complement.
AAATGACAGACAGATAGAATAAAAGATAGACAGAATGATAGATAGAACGATAGAATGAAAGAACAACAGATGGATGAATGGATGGACGGATGGATGGACGGATGGATGGATGGTAGAGTTGGGGTACTCGAGTTCGGACTCGAGTCCGAGTCACGAGTCCAATTTTAATGGACTTGGACTTGTCACGGACTCGGATGCATTTTTACTTGGACTTGACTCGGACTGGAGCCTTTAGGATTTAGTCCATGGCATTTGTGATGCAATGACAAACAAACTAGCAAACAAATAACGTAACATAGGGTGACCATACATCCTCTTTTTCAGACCTGAAAAAGGCGTCCGGCCGGGATTTCAAAATTGCTTCTAAATGTCCGGGATTTGTCTTTGTCTTCATAATGATGTGCCTTCTAAAGTTTGTACTATCATACATTCTGTGTATTTGATACTGCACATCAGTTTTCACGTGTACATGTCCTTACGTGTGATTATTCTGGCTGAGAGCAGCAGTGTGCATTCTTTCAAAGTACATTCTCTCTCACCCGCATGCCCATGCTGTATGTGTGTGCGTGAAAGATATCGCCAATCGCCACACGTGCTCTGCCACTCATCCAGAAACATCAATAACATAAATTCACTTTAAAAAGTACATTCACCAACTCTGCAAATGATTAAATAGAACAAATGTTTTATCAGACTCACGTTACTACGCAAAGCCATTTCTAACTGAAAATGTTGACTATATTGAGACGAAATCAAATATGCTACATATAAGGGATATTTAAACTAATATGATGGATTGAATAGACCATGATGGAAATTGAACAACTCAGTCCGTTACATTTTGTAGTGCAACCACTGTGTGTTACCTGTAAAGCTGGCACTTGTGTTTCAATGGCAAAAAAGTCAGAAAATACAGTGAAGAACACAAGTGAGGGGAGAAGTCTCAATTCACCTATTATCCATACTAAATATAATGTGAAAAGAACAACACGTCAGCTCAAGGAGAGTTTGATCTTGACTTTAGGGAAGTAGGCTACACCTGGACACAGCAGGAGGACTGAAAAGAGTGAAGTGTAGTAGAATAAAAATATATTTCTAATGGTATCTGATCTTTTCTGTTTTTATTTTCTGTTTAATTTTATGGACATTATTCAATGTTTTAATATTACCATTTATTAAATGTATTTATTATAAATAATAAATTACATTACATGTATTTCACCCATAATTTTAAATAAAACTAAACTAAATTGAATGGACAAATTGAAAATGATAATAATAACTTTGATTGTAATGACTAACGCAGATTGCACTTTCTTTAGTCTATGTTTGAGTGGAGGGGAAAAATCAACAAATATCTGAAATGTCAACAGAACGCAATAAGAAGTGTGTTGAAGGACAGTTTTGTCTTCATACACCTAAAGCATTTACTTTCATTCTGAAACCACTTTGAAGTCTGTTCAGCAGGAAACTAATCATTACATGTGAATATGAAATGTAACAGAGGTGTTTTTGTTGCATTTATATTGACAAATATTTTTTTTAGTTGTGAAGGTTATGTTGAGTTTACAGTTACAATTTTAATTCAGATTCATGATCAGATTCATTTGGACTTGATTCAGACTTGGCCTGTTATGGACTCAGTCTTGAGTTAGCCTCAGACCCTTTTGGATTCGGCTTGACTCGGACTCGACTAAGGTGGCCTCGAACCCAACACTAATGGATGGATGGATGTATGGAGTCACTTCAGGTTTTGGACCCCACTGTATATGAACTAGATAATTCTGCAGGCAATAGCTTGTATTAGGCCGGCACAGGTCCCTGAATGATTTTTAGTCCCAGTCCGTTCCTGGAAAGAATAGCAAGAGAAAAATGGAAACCTGAAGAATAACAGCTCAGCGCGCACCCACACACAGCTGGATAAACAGATCAACAAAACGCTGATGCAACTCGTTCTGCCGCTCTCCACACAGCCCTTCTCATCTACTAATTAAGGTCACGCTTGTTTTTCATATTTATTTTGGTTGTTGGAGGAGTTAAACCTCCAGTTTCAAGCGCAAAACTAATTAGCCGTCGTCTTTAACAAGCGCTGTGGTGATGCAAGTGGGAGAGAGACTGATCACGCTGCCTCTGATTGGTCCTCAGTGTTTAATATGCTCGGTTTCATCCTGCTAGTGACAAGGGAGAATTCAGATGGATCCAGGTGTTAGAGATCTGTCAGGACTGGAAGATGTGATAGTCACATGACCTCGTGCCTCAACAACTTGAGTTTGAAAATGTGTTGTAACAAGCATTTGAGAGCTTAGTCATGCTGTGCTGCCTCTGATGCAGGTCTGACTTTATCCCTGATGCGTGGCACGCATACAAACCCGCGCTCGCAGGCTGGAAGACGCTCAGTCTAAAACAGCTTTTCTTACTTCTGCATCCACCGTGATATTCTTAGGCTGCGTTTACACTACAAGGCCTGATGCACAGATCACATAGCAGATTTTTCTTGTCCTGTCTGTTTACATTCACTTAAGACATAATTGACTATGTTTGCCTCGCCAAGTCGCACTTGGCCGAGTCTTTCATTCCAAGTCTTCTGTCCAAGTCATATGATAGCATTATGTGTTTCTTAAGTTCTCATTATTCAAAGGAAAAAAAAACATTAAGTCTTGGTATTCTCTCGCTACGCCTCTAAAAACGTACTTATCTTTTCGGCTAACATGACAAGTCCCTATAATTTTCAGCCCCTTCCCTCCAAACACCTGGCTCCAACAGAGTGCAAAAGTCTGGTTCCGAAGCAAAAAATCCCATTCATTTTCTCCGTAGACAAATTGATTTTTAACGATAACTTAAAAGCATTTAAATACAGACCTACCGTGAGTTCCAAGGTTCTTAATCGATGGTAAATGCTTCTGTTGACGCCATCATTATGTTATTTCAACTTAATAATAAAAAAAAGATGTTTAATAGCAGAATTCCTGGTGATGAACTACACTAACCATGATCCTGAAGATCCACCAATCAGAGAATCGCATCAACAAAGTGCGCCAAAAGAGCTCTGCAGGGACCGCCCACTCCCGTGACACACTGTGAATGACGCAATCGAATTGCTCTCACAACACTCTGAAACTACTTGAATATTTATATATAACTGATTATTTTGCAATAAACTTAAAATATGTTTCTATACTTAAAATCGACAACTTTAAATCAAATGTTTTAGATTTTTCCATTGTTTTTAATTTTATTGCGTCATCCGCAACGCTTCATAGGATTGTAGTTCATTCCCTTATTACAGACGTTAAGTTCACAGTCTTGTACATTTGTTTTTATTTTGTCTCATTTAAAATACTTTTTGATTCAAATCAGAAGTTTGTAATGATTCACCTAGAAGCTGGTTGGTTTGGTTCATAGCTTTCAACTTTAATGAAGGATTTTATGAAATCTATATGGGAAAAATACTTCAAGATGGCTTAAAAAGTGTGCAGGTAGTGTTCCACTGTTTTCTGATCTGTCATACCCATTTTTTAAGATCAAATCAGTTCCTGATTAGTAAAAATCCAGTTGTGTCTAACATGTTTTCTCTTTCAATATCCTGTTTCACTTGGAAATAATCACTTGTGAATGGCTTTTCACTTTGACTTTAAGCAGATGCAATAAGATATTTAATATCATGCAGTTACAATTATGCTGCCATTGCAGGTTAACCCTTTAATTAGGGCAATCCAAACACAACTGCGGGTATCCAGGGATATGTGGGCGAGCAGAGGCTACACGAGCTGGGAATATAGTTGATAAAGATGACTGAACCCAGCGCAAACATGGCTGTCTAATGCTGGAGGCAGACTGCATCAATATGCAGAATACATAACCCAAACAAGTCAAAATATGAAGAGATTAATGCCATGCCTTGCCACAATCCATCATACGAAAGGCCACATTTGTGTTCATGTTTGAAAACTCTGTCTGGCTGTTTCATTTTGCCCTTTAAAAGTGATAACCAAAGCTGTGTTCTCCACGAGCTGTTTGCGCCCTCGGTTTGATATGCATCAAAGCCAATTACATGCATAGGTGAGTCCTATTAGGGAAAGTAGATCAATGTCACTAAGAGGGATCCGATAATTAAATCAATTTAACAATCAGCCCACTAAACGAATGTGGGTGACGTTGAAATTAATCTGGCATGATCAGGCAATTGTTGATGTCCTCTCCATGCGGTGAGGAATATTCCAGGGGAGCGGATGGAATATTCATGGCTTGGCCAGAGTCCAGCTTCCGGGGCGAAAGTGAGGTTAACAGCGTTTGGAAAGGTTTGAGGAGTCATGAATTATGCTTCATGGTGCAGAAGGCCTATTTCATCTCTGCTTGTGTCTTAGTGGAGTTTTTTTGGGATACAGAGATGAGCGTGTCAACAGCTGCATCAGGGCTGGTACTGGGATGTGATTTTTGAGGGGGCATTTTGACCTTTAGGGTGTACAAAAGGTTCTCTCTTTGTCTGACTGGGAGGTCCCCCTTGGTCACTTCGCCGTCCGACTTGTGGGGGTAAAAGGAAAATCGACGGGGGGGGGCAATGCCCCTCCTAGCCCCTCCTTAGATTTGGCCATGAAGTGCATGCTGCAATGATGAGAATAAAGTTATACAAATTCGGCTTAGGTGTGTAAGGAAAAGTAGTATTTTGATATAATTAACATTAACTCTTGCCTGCCGGCAGACCCGCGAGATAAAAAAGAATACAAATATTAACAACTACAGTCCTGACCAACACAATAAGTATAGTTTGAAAGTTTAGAAGCTCTACTTTCCAATGCATGCAGGCATTATGATAAAAACTGAACAAGTGCTTTGAAATTTGCAGACAAATCAGAAAGTGTTCCGTTAGATAATGTATTAAAAAAATTTGCACTGCACATATTATTGCAATCAGAAAAAACATCAAACTGATCAAACAGCCATGTGTCATATGTTGTTGGAAAGCTCTCAAGGAGTAGAATACAACCAGCTCATTTTTTTTAATCACTGACAAAAAATATAAAAGTATATGTATTTGACATTTATGTTTCATTTGAACAAGTGTTGCTTATATGCCGCATTTTAACTTATAACTTGAAGATAAATAAACAGAGCATAAAATCACATACCATTACTTAGAGGAGGTGATTATCTTTCAAATGAGTCCACACACAAGGTAATCAGATGCATAGATCATTAGATAATCCACACGAACCACAATGTTACATTTGGCCACCAGGAGATGGCGCCAAATACATGACACAGATACAATGATGACCCAAATGGCACAGATTGAAACTCATTCTGTGAAATCTCATTAATAAACTCATGTCTGCTTGCTATGCAAATGTGTAGTCATTGTTGTGTTTGCATGTGTATTTAGTTTTTTATGTACAGTTATTATGTTTTATTTGTTTGAAGAGGATTTTGGACACATGGAGACGTTTTTGGAAACTATGATAAATTAGTTTTGTAATGGTATAACTTTTGATTGCTTTGTCGTATCAACACAATATTTTTCTCAGTTACAGTTGATATGATTGCATTTTTTGGAGCCACCTTATTTACACCCAGAGTTACAGTATATAATGTCAAATCAGAAAATAAAAATACGTTTTGTTGTCTGATTTTTCAGCAGTTTCTTAAGCTGAGAGTCTAGGAATGTATCATAATCTATATCATTAAAATGAGAAAACTTTTCTTTATAATGATACCAAACACTTGACCATCCTCGTTTTGTTTTTGTTTTTGTTTTTTGTTTTTTTACGAGTTATAAGCCTTTCATTTTGTGTATGCAAGTGAAACAGGAAATCTTTAAAAACACCTTCAGAGCTTAAAGGGTTAACTAATGTTAACAGAAAGAACTTTATTGAAATCCGAAATCTTTTATGATCCCTGAAATCTCAGACAGCAAAATCTTGCCGAAAATCATAGTGCGCACCTGATTTATTTCTTCCACTGCAAGATGAAAGTTCCTTCAACTGTGAAACTTATAGACCAATATAGCTGTTCGGTTTTAGACACACGCACACACACAAATGCAGAAAAAAGTCCATGTACAAGCAAACTCAGTGAAAAATCTTTAGCTATACTTTAGCCTCAGGCAGATTTAGAACGAAAGGTTATCCGAACGAGTATGTGCGAGATATAATGCTGAGTGTGAGTTTACAAACACAGGTGCTCAAGATCGCAAACTGAGCGTTCTCGAATCAGCCCGTCATTTCAGGGCCGCAGCCTGCGAGGACAATCACACAATCTGAAAGATTAAGTATGAAGGTAAATCAGTAGCAAAACTCGAGAGCTTGCATATTTGGATTTGAGAACTTGTACAGTAAATATGTGTACTCGTAAGTTGAAATTTACACTCACAGCACCTATGTGAAAACTTGTATTACACATTAACTTTTGTACTTTAATTCATTTTCATAGTACAACCACAAATGGGCACTTACAACCTCTCAAATCTGGCACTGCAACTTTAAATCTTCACTTTTGCGAAAAACCTGTAGCAAAACTCACTTGTGCACTTGTAAATACTGATGCAAGAGAGCAAGACCAGTGTTTGGAGGAGGAGGGAGAAATGAAGTTATTGGTTGATGCCTAGCCAATGAAATGTGATGTTTTTGTATGTGATGATGTCACACCACAGCGTCATCTCACGCCTTTTTGTTAAGGCAAAGCAGAGCCAGTCATAGCGATGGAGGGATCTAACAATCCGAGGGTACGTTTTTTTAAAATAATTAATTAAATAGTATCAATATATTAGTATTAGTATAGTATTGCACTAATCAATACATTTTCCTTCACTGATATACTAACGCATATTATTGATGAAGACCACTTTCCACTCGACAATGTAAAGTGTGGGAGTTTTACAAAACTTTTTTAAATACTATTTAATAGGGATGTGCCTGAGGTCGAATACCTTATTCAGAAAGGCATGAATAATGACTTCCAAACGAATAATGGATTCATCAGAATAATATAAAAAATATTTGTATGACTGATTATCCAAAAAGCACAAGGATAAAGCAACATTTTAAATAAACATATCCAAACACATTTATGAATCTGTGCAGCCAATATTTCTGAAAGAAAATGAATGAAAATGTGCACATTGTGATTTCAGATCGGATGGGCGCGGTCCTAACTCTGTTTGCGGTCTCTATTAATTGTTCGCATCTGGAGCTTGTCAAGTGTAATATTAACTAAAATACGATATCATATACACTTTCCACTTCTTGAAATGTCTGTGTTAATGTATCACATGATTCACATGTGATTCTCATGTATTTATTTATAGACTAAACCTGAGCGCAATGTTAAATTCCTGACCTGAAGTGATGATTTCATGTCGGAGCCGGTCTATCCGTCTTTTAAAGTTGACCACAATTATATTCACATCAGCGATTAAGGTTATTAACTGGCTGACTTTATTCCAAAAAAAAATTAAAATGCTCCATAAAGTTTTAAATGCTCCATAGAGTATTTATCTATTCAGAATATTCCTCCTTATATAAAACAAAGAAACTGAAACATGCTTTTCTTCTTCTTCTTCTTTAAACTGTGCTAAATTTGAAAATGTTAAGTATTCTTGAAATCTGGTAAGGCGCTATATAAATTTAACATTATGATTATTATTATTATTATTATTTAACTAAATAATTGTGTCCTATCATAAAAAATTCCTGATAGACTTACGGGACTTTCACCTGTTTATAGGCTATATTGATTTATTTTAATTTCTTTTAAAGTTTGAATTTATATTTATTAAACACTGCAAAATGTGTGCTTGGCATTTCACATTTTGCTTGACACCTCATACCTTCAGAATAATGTTGTTATACATGCACAGACAAATGAAAATTCTGTTTCATGCAGACATTAATATCTGAAATACCTGGAGAAACCACAACATATTCCACAGTTAATGTAGCCTATAAATTCAGCTTCATCTGGTAAGAAAAAAAAGAATAATAGAATATTTTTAAATAATAATTGTATAATAATTATTATTATTATTATTATTATTATTAGGCTATTATTGTGAAAAGGCATATACAAGGCATATTTTATTAATAGAAACTATAAATGTAAGAGTAACACTTAAAAATGGGCATTTCATTTAGTTTTGACGCACATCCGGTTTAAGCCCCGCCCACACCCAGTTTTATCTGAATACAGAGACAGATACAAATAATTTTATCATATGAACAGATACACATACAAATACAGATAATGGCTCCGCTGCACACCTCTAATATTTAATAAATTATTAAAAAACGTACACTCGGACTGTTAGATCCCTTCACCGCGATGACCGATTCTGCTTTGCTTTTACAAACATTTTTTTCTTTCTTTCTTTTTTATTGAAGAAAGAAAATATTACAATGAAAAAGTGCAATAATGGAGTATCAGTGCAGACTTGCATATTTGTATGAAAATAATTAACATCTCTTCTAAACTTGCATCACTTGTACACAAAAAGTAAAGAAAAAAAGGAAATAAAAAGGAGAAGAAATTCACATCACTCAGGAGACAGGAAATATCTCATCATAACAACAAAAGAAATACATTTGTTTGTCGCTAATATATCTCTTAACCAGTGGTGTAGTCCTACCAAAAAAAGTGGTTTACTATTGCCCAGCCCCTATCGTCTGATGGGGAGGGGGGGGGGTGTTGTCTCTTACTATACTATACTGTAGCCTGCATATAGAGAGCTGCAGAACTGCAACTCTGTACATATTGTAAATGGGTCATTCCAACAATATCTCACACAACTCATGCGAAAGGTGTGTGTGTTTCAGGTCCATTTCTCTCGATTTGTGAAACATTTTCAGAGGTTTGGGTGTGTGACGCTGAAATACGGGATAAACGGCATCGCATATGGATTTCATACGGAATGCAATTTTATCCCTTAATTACGGGAGGATTCCTTATTTTACAGGACGTTTGGCATATATTGTTAATTAATTTGACCTGATACTGCTTCAGCATGAGGGTGACTTTCTCTCTCTCTCTCTCTCTCTCTCTGTCATAAATTCCCTCAGTCGATGATGGTGGGGAATGGCAGAATTCAAGTGATAATGCACCCATTACAACAAAGAATCTCCAGTTTAACAAAACAGCATCCAATACAGTTAAAGGGAAGAAAGTAAGGATACGGTATATACGTGTGTACGGCCCCGACTACACCACTGCTCTTAACATTTATTAAGCACTTGATTTCCAGCATGAATTCTGCAAATATAGGTCATTTTGTTAAGAAATTTCTGTTTGTGTATATAAAATTTCACAACCAGAATAAAAAAAATTAATGTTTTCCAGAAATCTTTTTTAGCTTTAACTTGGAAAAACATTGGAGACCATGCCAAAAAGCAATCACAAAAGAAAAACATATGATCAAGTCTTTCACTATTGTTCCCACAAAAGGTACATGAGTTATTTAAATCAGAATACTTAGATACAAGTAGGTTACAAGAGTAAATTTTGTGCAAGATTTTAAAATGCACTTCTTTGATATTGTTAGTCATGCAATATTTATAAGGTAACAACCATGCTTTCCTCCAATTTATGTTATTAATGATAGAGTTCCAGATGTACTTTCCTCTTGGGGAAATAGAATTTCATGAGTGTAGTAGTTAACGAATAATACAGGTTTTACTCAGTAAAGAAACTCCTTCACTTTGCCATTACAAACAAGCATGGGATGGCGCTGTGGCATGGCACTGTGGCATGACATCATTGCATACAAAAACGTCCCATTTCATTGGCTAGGCATCAACCAATAAAATGACTTCATTGCCCCTTCCCCCTCCAAACACTGTTCTTGCTCTCTTGCATCAGTATTTACAAGTGCACAAGTGAGTTTTGCTACAGGTTTTCCGCAAAAGTGAAGATTTAAAGTTGCAGTGCCAGATTTCAGAGGTTGTAAGTGCCGATTAGTTGTTGCACTGTGAAAATGAATTAAAGTACAAATGTTAATGTGTAATACATACATTAAGTTTGTGTCTGTAGTTGTATTTATGTGAATGTCATTTTAAACATTTGTGACTAGTCTGCAATTGTGAATTCAGAACACAAGCTTTGAATTATTGTCTGCGAGTGCAGATTGCAACATTCATCTTCAAATTTTTATTTTACAGGTTTTCACATCGTTGCTGTGAGTGTAAGTTTCAACTTACAAGTACAAACATTTACTGTACAAGTTCTCAAATCCAAATATGTATGCTCTCGAGTTTTGCTACTGGTTTACCTTCATAATTTAGTGCCATTCTGCACCAAAATATCCTAGCTGACAGCACTTCAGAAGAGTGGCCATAAATAAAGATGGTTGACTATTGACGAAAAGCAGCGCTTCTAAACCAGGCTTTCTCCAGAGAAATGGAAATGAATTGTAATATTGATGGCGATTCTTTAAACTTTCATCATTGGCTCCCAGTTCACAGGGAAGCCCTGGAATCTGTGTCAGTAACTTCAATTTATGCAATTTTTTGCCTGGAATATTCAACAGCTGTGTCTCTGAGCTAGAAAACATTTGTGCGTTGTCTTTACTGTAAATCTTTTGTTTTGGGTCGTCTCATCTCTTCGGGGGATGTTTCCAGAAGCATCTCAATGTTATCGTTTTCACAGCAGGACCACGGTGGAAATATCAAATTATGAAGCTTCATTTGCACTGAAAACGTTGAATTATTAAGTGTGAATAAGCATACTGTCCCACGCACGTTACGCTCAAATGCTTCCACATGTGAGAAACAGCTGAGTTTAAACTGTTCTGTAGAATACAGACATAATCTCAATAGTATGCATAGTATGCATTCTTTACTGCCTACTGTTTTTTCCACAGTAAGTGAAATAGGTTTTATTCCACAATAAACATTTCAAACACTAGTACTGAAAAGAGACCGGGGCTTGTTGTCACTAGGGTTATATCTCAGTACGTTTACATGTACACCTATACTCTGATTATTGCAATAATTAAATGATTAAGATGTTTACATGATTTGGGCCAAACCACTTCAATGCTGTTTACATGCTACTTGCCATTACATACTGTGATGTTTTAATGCTTTTTTATAAATGAATATTTATTACAAAAAACAACTTCTTGCAAATATGTCTCTTTAAATACGATTTATTAAAAGAACCACTTCATAAGAGTCATTTTCAACTACACTGGATGCGCTGTCTGTCTTGATTCACTAAAAAGAATCGGTTCATAAGATTATGACGAGGAGGAGGGCCGGGCTGGGCCGGGCCGGGCCGTGACCATGTATGCATCAGCCGAGGAGAGGGATAAATGCAGCCGGGGCAGTTCGGCAGAGAGAGAGCCACACGCAGCTGCCGTGTGTGTTTATGTTTGTGTCCTTGTAAGTTTTCATTAAACATTATTTTGATGGTTTGACTGGTTTCCGCCTCCTCCTTGCCCATGAATGTAGAACCTTGTTACACTGGTGCCGAAGCCTGGGAAGGAGGAGGGATGCGTGACGTGGAGTCCTCACCACTGCCGTCTGCCCAAAGGAGCAGCTGCGGCCGTCCGCCGGGGGACGGAGGAGTCTCTGCCAGCCGCCTGGATGCAGAGGAATGGCCGCCATCCGTGAGGGGAGGAGGGGCTCGCTGCCAGCCGCCTGGAGCAGTGGAGCCGCTGCCAGGGGCGGAGGGGCTCTCTACCGGCCACCAGAACGTGGAGGGGCGTTCCATCCACCAGGGGTCAGAGGACTTGCTGCTGTCCGCCCGGGGAGGAGCGGCTGTCTTCTGCTAGAGTGTGGAGGAGTGGTCGAGGACCAGGCGACGGCGTGTCTGGGAACCGGCGAGCAAATTTTTTTCTCTCTCTCTCCTCTCTCTCTCTCACTGTCGCTCCACCTTGCCTTTTCCCTCTCCTCTTTTTTGGGGTGGGATGTACGTCACGCCTGAGGCAAAGGAGGGAGGAGTGTGAAGAGGAGGAGGGCGGGGCCGGGCCATGACTACGCACGCCCAGCACCCAATCGGGCTAATCAGCCGAGGAGAGGGATAAGGGCTGGAAAACAGTGCATGGAACTGCCGTTTCAAATGAAGCTGAAAAGTGCAGCTTCTTCTGTTTCGTGATGTTTTTGAACCTGTGCTGGAGCGTCACATCATCCGTCTGCAGCACTGGCGCAGGCACACTTTAGTCAGAGTGGAAGAAATTAGATTAAAGTTTATATTGCCAGTATAAAGCGATTAAAATAGGAGTACTCCACATATCTTACTGTAATTATCATTACTCTGATTATAAGCATAATCACAATATAATAATCGCAATATTCTGTTTACATGAGCTACAGTTTAATCACAGTATTGCCTTAATCGCATCATAATTGCATTATGAGGGTGCATGTAAACGTAGAAATTTTGAGCCAAAAGTCCAATTACACAAACGTGTGATTACTTAGCAGAGATGTTGTATGTTGGTATCAAACACCTAGTTTTACAGATTATAATTATTATCATTTCAATTAGAATAATTTTTTCCAAACTAAAATATGTGGAACATATTTCACCAGTGCTGGTCTTTCTCCACTGGCTCCCAGTCAAACATCATATTCAGTTCAAAGCATTATTGTTCGTTTATAAGGGTTTGCATGGTTTGGCTCCTCCATATATCTCTGATCTTCTTTCATTTCATCATAATACATCAAGAGACCTCAGATCAACCAACAGTCTACAGTTGACTGTTCCAAGGACACGTCTCAAACTGAAAGGAGATCGAGCCTTCTCAGTGGCTGCTCCACAGCTCTGGAATAATTTGCCACTTTACATAAAAACTGCATCAACATATGATGATTTTAAATCTCTTCTTAAAACTCATCTATTTATTATTGCATATGGTCACAAGAAGGTGCAGTGGTAACATTTTTGTGCATTGTCTGTGATTGTGTTTTGTGTCCTAATTTTAATTATTATGCTATTTGTTTAAACTCTGTATAGCACATTGGCCAACAGCTGTTGTTTTTAAATGTGCTTTATAAACAAATATGACTGACTGACCAATATTATAATATTTTTATGATAACTGTTGGTTAACAAGTGGACACAATAAAACCGCATTTGCATAACTATCATAGCATAAAGAAAGAGTTCACCCAAAAATATAAAAATAAAATCTGTAATTATTTACTCACTCTAATGTCGCTTCAAACTCATTTGATTTTATTGTTCCTTATTGAAAATTTCTTCAAAAGTCTTCACAGGGTTTATTAGCAATATAATAAAAATAAAAAAATGAAATGAAATGAAACAAAATAAAATAAAATAGAACAAAATTAAATTAAATAGTACTATATAATAATAATAACATAACATAATATAGTATAATATAACAATAAAAATGTGTTTTTATCTCATGCATTATATTTCCAATCTTCTAAGCGATAAGATCACTGTGTGTTGACTAGATTAAAATTTAAATTGTTACTTATTCTCAAATCAAATTAAATCAATTCATTAATCGCTATATTCAAATATGGCAGCTTCATCAATAACATCAAACCTCATTGGTTCTCATCAAGTCTTCTGACGAAACGTCATGATGTCATATTAAATATATTCTATATATTAGAACCAATGAGGTTTAATGTTATCAACGTAGCCGCCATATTTGTTTTGAGGGCTGTATTAATGATTTGATTTGAGAGTGAATAACAGAACATGAGGGTGAGTAAATAATGACAGAATTTCATTATTGGATGAGCTATTCCATTAAAACATGAGTTAACTACAGTTGTGCTCAAAAGTTTGCATACCCTGGCAGAAATTGTGAAATTTTAGCATTGATTTTGAAAATATGACTGATCATGCAAAAAACTGTCTTTTATTTAAGGATAGTGATCATATGAGGCCATTTATTATCACATAGTTGTTTGGCTCCTTTTTAAATCATAATGATAACAGAAATCACCCAAATGGCCCTGATCAAAAGTTTACATACCCTTGAATGTTTGGCCTTGTTACAGACACACAAGGTGACACACACAGGTTTAAATGGCAATTAAAGGTTAATTTCCCACACCTGTGGCTTTTTAAATTGCAATTAGTGCCTGTGTATAAATAGTCAATGAGTTTGTTAGCTCTCACGTGGATGCACTGAGCAGGCTAGATACTGAGCCATGGGGAGCAGAAAAGAACTGTCAAAAGACCTGCGTAACAAGGTAATGGGACTTTATAAAGATGGAAAAGGATATAAAAAGATATCCAAAGCCTTGAAAATGCCAGTCAGTACTGTTCAAACACTTATTAAGAAGTGGAAAATTCGGGGATCTCTTGATACCAAGCCAAGGTCAGGTAGACTAAGAAAGATTTCAGCCACAACTGCCAGAAGAATTGTTCAGGATACAAGGAAAAACCCACAGGTAACCTCAGGAGAAATACAGGCTGCTCTGGAAAAAGACGGTGTGGTTGTTTCAAGGAGCACAATATGATGATACTTGAACAAAAATGAGCTGCATGGTCGAGTTGCCAGAAAGAAGCCTTTACTGCGCCAATGCCACAAAAAAGGCCGGTTACAATATGCCCGACAACACCTTGACACGCCTCACAGCTTCTGGCACACTGTAATTTGGAGTGACGAGACCAAAATAGAGCTTTATGGTCACAACCATAAGCGCTATGTTTGGAGAGGGGTCAACAAGGCCTATAGTGAAAAGAATACCATCCCCACTGTGAAGAATGGTGGTGGCTCACTGATGTTTTGGGGGAGTGAGCTCTAAAGGCATGGGGAATCTTGTGAAAATTGATGGCAAGATGAATGCAGCATGTTATCAGAAAATACTGGCAGACAATTTGCATTCTTCTGCATGAAAGCTGCACATGGGACGCTCTTGGACTTTCCAGCACAACAATGACCCTAAGCACAAGGCCAAGTTGACCCTCCAGTGGTTACAGCAGAAAAAGGTGAAGGTTCTGGAGTGGCCATCACAGTCTCCTGACCTTAATATCATCGAGCCACTCTGGGGAGATCTCAAACGTGCGGTTCATGCAAGACGACCAAAGACTTTGCATGATCTGGAGGCATTTTGCCAAGACGAATGGGCAGCTATACCACCTGCAAGAATTTGGGGCCTCATAGACAACTATTACAAAAGACTGCACGCTGTCATTGATGCTAAAGGGGGCAATACACAGTAATAAGAACTAAGGGTATGCAGACTTTTGAACAGGGGTCATTTCATTTTTTTCTTTGTTGCCATGTTTTGTTTTATGATTGTGTCATTCTGTTATAACCTAAAGTTGAATATGAATCCCATAAGAAATAAAAGAAATGTGTTTTGCCTGCTCACTCATGTTTTCTTTAGAAATGGTACATATATTACCAGTTCTCCAAGGGTATGCAAACTTTTGAGCACAACTGTATATCATAGAGTTAGATTTTAACCATAGATTTTACAGTACTGTTCTATAGTTTAGTACTATATAATTTCAACAACTACAGTACTAGGTACTAACCCTAACCTTAACCCATGTTAAGTACATGTAGTTACGTAATATTGCTCAGTACTTTCCTGAGTAAGTAAAATGTAAGTATCCTGAAAGTACACGTACTGTAAAATAAAGTGCAACCAAATGTCCTCATGACAAAGGTATTTTTTAAATATACAGTATGTCAGGTAAGGACAAGTGGTCACATTGTTATTGGGGATAAATGCAATAAATCAATATAATGCATTAATTAGAATTTTTTTAAGCCAAAGTAATAGTTGGATATTTTGCTAAATGTAGTAGGTCATCCGACTATTCTATGCATACAGAACATTTTCATCTTGTGCACAGTAAACATACAACAGTATATACAGCTGAAATTGAGTAGATAAGAATATTAAAGCAATCTGCCTTCAAATGAGATTAAAATATTCACCCGGAGTTCAATCTCATATGCGGCTCTTGACAGAAAGACATGTTGAGCTGTCTGTGAATATGAGCTTCATTTAAAGTCAGTGAGAGTTAGTGGAGAGCTGTAATGAGGGGCGGTGGGCGTCAGGCCATCAGTCTTTAGTTGAAATCCATGAGCTGATGAATGACAAGCCTGAAATGGTCCTGTGAGGGAACGATACGATAGATCTGCAGTGTACGTTCAGTTACTGCCGCTCTGACGTATGTTAATGCTTTATATTTTGTTCACACAGTAAATGAATGACAGAAATGACATTGAAGTGTGTGTGTGTGTGTGTGTGTGTGTGTGTGTGTGTGTGTGTGTGTGTGTGTGTGTGTGGTTTGTGTGTGTGTGTGTTTGGAGGACACAAAACTCTGTGTGAAACTGTGCAGGGGAGGCTACTATGAAACTGTAGTTTGCCTTTTGTGGCTTTTAGTTGTCAGTTTCTTTGCTTGTACTCCTAAACATTGACAAAATTCACTTTTAGCATATATCCGCTTTTAAAATTTACCGTTTTCTCTTCTGGGAAAACGGACTAAAAATATTGATGATCATCTTGCACTCACTAAATTATTGCCAGATGCCATGCTCTCTAGAATGAAAACCTTAATACCCCTTAATACCACCGGCCTCTGACTAGCAATAGTATGTAGCAAATCATGGTTTATGGCTGTGATGTAAGCTAAAGGATATTGGCTTTTTAAGAAAAGGGACAAGCTCTTCAATATGTACTGCCCCAACTTCCTGTTTAAATAAGAAATACATCAACACAGGAAAGTACGGAGACCCTTAGAGCAGTGGTTCTCAACCAGGGGGCCCGGGGCCCAGTAGGGAGCTTTAGCAAACATCCAGGAAGGACTCAAGATGACTTCAAATTATTTAAAATAAGTTAGTTTAAATATGATTTTTTTAATAAAATAAAACGTATAATATGACAGTTACTGAAACTTCTCGAATCACAAATTTAATTGTGATAAGTATTTTAATCAATTGACATGCCTAGATCAAAAATCAATGTCTTAGACATTGGGGGGCTCAGCATCAAAATGGTTGGGAACCACTGCCTAAGAGAACAAGGAGGGAATTTATTTTCTGAAATATTTTTGCATTCCCTCACATAGTGTTGCGTTCCTTTGCGATACATTTTGCATTTCTTCGTAATACGTTTTGTGTTCCCTCAGAATACATCTTGCTTTCCCTCTGAATAAATTCTGCGTTCCCTCCGAATATGTTTTGAGTTCCCTCGGAATACATTCAGCGCTCCTTCGTAATATGTTTTGCATTCCCTTGCAATTCGTTTTGAGTTCCCTCAGAATACATTCAGCGCTCCTTTGTAATATGTTTTGCATTCCCTCAGAATACGTTTTGAGTTCCCTCGGAATACATTTTATGTTCCCTTGCAATATATTTTGAGTTCCCTCGGAATACATTCAGCGTTCCTTTGTAATATGTTTTGCGTTCTCTCTGAATATGTTTTGCATTCCTTCCAAATATGCAAAACTGTTTGCGTTCCCTAGGAATACATTTTGCATTCCCTTGCAATTCATTCTGCGTTCCATCGCAATAGATTTGCATTCCCTCACCAAGAGTTTTGTATTTCCTCACAATAGTTTGTATTTCCTCACAATACATTTTGCGTTCCTTCACAAAAAGTTTAGTGTTCCCTCACAAAAGTTTTCCTTCCCTTGTAATACAGTTTGTG
This sequence comes from Myxocyprinus asiaticus, assembly GCF_019703515.2. Classification (NCBI taxonomy): domain Eukaryota; kingdom Metazoa; phylum Chordata; class Actinopteri; order Cypriniformes; family Catostomidae; genus Myxocyprinus; species Myxocyprinus asiaticus. Next base: position 42,078,399 of record NC_059377.1, on the reverse strand, counting down.
TCAACCCCCCACCCCCACCAAAAGTTTTGCACTCCCTCGCAATTTTCATTCCTTTGCGATACGTTTTGTGTTCTGTTAAACTAGTTTGTGTTCCCTCACAAAAAGTTTGTATTCCCTTGCAATAGTTTTGGGTTCCCTTGCAATACCTTTATTCATCCTTTACAAAACTTAACCATGGTTTTACTAAAGTAACCATACTTTAACCGTGATATTTATAGAAAACCATAGTAATAGTACAGAAAAAGCCAAACTAATAAAACAACAACAAAACATGGTTACTACAGTTTTTCTATAGTAACACCATGGTTAATTTGTTTTTTTAAAGCATGGTTTCACTATAGTAAACCTGCAGTAGCCATTTTTTAAAAACCACATTACATGTACCACAAATTAACAGTGGTGTTACTATAAAACTAACCATATATTTTGGGATGATTATGATAAAGAAGATAAAGTTTTTTTTTTTTTTACCATAGTTTTGGTTAGGGTTAGGGCTAACCTTAACCTAACCCCAGAATAGTATTTCGAACGAACGCACAAAACGAAACACAAAACACCTCCCTGTCCTCTAAAAGTAGTTTGTGACACACTGTTTTAAAAACAGCTTCACTGGTGTCACACTACGGAAAGCATTGATTCTTTTGGTCAATTAATCCTCAACACTCTATAACTGTAAAATACTGTACAATAAGTATACATACAAGATTGTGTCTTGTAACAGGTCAGTTACAGACACACCCTTGGAGTTAATGCAAGGCTGTTGGTTGCTTAGCTGTCATGCAGTATTAGCAGCATGCTAATCACACTCACAGTAGGGGCTCAATCACCAGAAACAACATTTTAAGTATCAACTTAGTCCTCTTGTGGGGTCATTGATTAAGTCAGCATGCTTCAAGTTGTCCAAAATCTTCTACATCCCTGTCACATTCAACGTCAATTCCCCTCACGTAACGCCATTGCCTCCTCTGTGTTTTGCTATGTGGCTTAATTACGATTCCGCTGCACTGCGTGTCGGCACTGAGTGAGGTTTGAAGTGCAGTAATGAGTTGCATCAGGGTTTTCTTTTTTATTCGAGGTGTGCTTTGAATGTTTTTCATCTTAAATAAGCAGCATGTCTCTGGGCCTGTTCAGAATTGTCAAGACGCAGGATGTTTCATCTATTTTTACGATTTCGTGGTGAGTTTTTATTTTGCGTCCTCTACACTGGGGAAGATCTTTGGTCCTCTTCATATCTCTGCATTTCTCCGCTTCTGAGAGTTTTAAAAACAAATAGAAGCACCCTGCATGAACGTCACTTGAAAAGCGTACAGTATGCATTTTAACATGACAACGTTTGTTGTTGTTTTCGCAATAAGCCATGCTGGGATGGCTAAACATTTCTGTTCTGCATCTTTATAGCAACATGAGAGTGAGTAAATGAGGAGATCATTTACATTTTTTGGGTGAACTATTGCCTTGTTACTATTATACACAATACAGATGACAGTCTGATATAAACTGGACCTCATAAAGAAAGTTGAATGTGCTGGTTTACAGTACTTGTGTATTCCTGCAGTAGATTTATGACAGTGTAAGAGCTCTCACTAATTAAGAGAAGTAACTCTCTCTTTTCCATTGATTTTCACCTCTTCTTTTTCTCTCTCCTCTGTTCTGTATTTCTTCTCAGCAGGGGATTATGGCACCCTTTCAATATAGTTCTGCTAAACAATCATTTTCGTATTTTAGACTCTTAAACACCAGCTGTGTCTGAACAATGACGTAACAGACACCGTTTCTGTATAAATACAACTTTTAAATGGATAAATCATACACAAATGTATATTCTGTCATTATTTACTCACCTTCATGTCATTCCTAAACCATATGACTTTTTCTTCTGCAAAACACAAAGGTATATTTTAAAGAATGACGCAATCACAGTTGATACTGACTCAGTTTAAAGCTTAAAGAAGAGTCATAAAAACTAGACCTTGTGACTTGTGTATAATATTCCAAGTCTTCTGAAGGCATCCGATCACTTTCTACGATGTATGAAAAGACCAGTATTTAACCCTTATGCACTCTCACATCATTCTGAATCAAATCATTGATCATCGTCTGCATACTGAGCTCAAAGCAAATATGTAAACAACATCAAACCTCTTTGGTTCTTGCGCGTCTCATGACCAAACGTCATGACAACATCATGACACAAAAACCAATGGGTTTGGAAGCCACATGAGGGTGAGTAAATAATGGCAGGATTTGAATTACGGCTCAATGACGTGACTCATTTTTTTTCCGGATCTATTAAATTATTAAAAAATGACCTTCTATGATGAACGTGTTTTCAATTACTGAGTTTAAAGACATTTTTATATATATATATATTTTTTTTTTTTTTTTTTTTCTGGGGCTTATAGTAAAAAATGTTATGTGGTGTAACCATCAGGAGACAGTAAAAAAAAAAAGTCTAACTAAAATCTAAAATTCTCGAATTTTTTTTTTTTTTTTTTGCCATCAGTAGTGCAGAATAAAATTTAATTGTAATTTATTTTTAAAAAAAAATCAATAATTTTTTATTTTATTTTATTTTTTTGAAAAGGCATATTTTTGTTTAGGCCATATGGCGTAATACTGAGAAAACTTCTTGTTATCCTTGAATAAAAAAATTATCTTTGTGAAAAATATTTTTTACATTAAAAAATATGTTTTACAATTTTTTTTAATTTAAGCTAGGGTGTGCAGTCTTCTGTTGAAGGGACAGAACTAAAAAATGATCGACCAATCATTGCATTCGGTTCGAATGTAATGACAGGATGTCCTTCCTGTCTGTCAATCTATATTTGCATACCGCCGCGCAACTTGTTCGCGCAGACAATCACACGTCATCAGCGCGGGTTCCTTGACGCTGTGCAGAGCGAGCACGAGAATGGAAGGCGAACCACAGCTACCTTATGTTCCTCCTGAACCACCAGTAAAAGGAAACAAGAAAAGAAAGACCGTATTAGAAACCTCTACAATGCTTAGACTCTGCTCTGTGTGTGTGTGTGTGTTCATGTGTGATAGAGGAGGCGTGGCTTTGGAGACACCTCTGAAGTGAGGGCGGGCTCTATGCTTTCAAAGCTAGCTTGCTAACTGCTAGCCTCTCTGGATTACACACCCTAGCTTTAATGATCAAGTTTTGAACACTCATGTATTAAGACGCAAGGAAAGTGTTTTAATACATTTTACTTGACGGTTACACCACATTACATTTTTAAAGTCATTAAATCCATTCTTTTTTTTTAAGGAAATGTTAGAAATGTTTTTCAGAAATTTGTAAAACCATCATGGACACAAAGATTATATTTCCACGAACTTGCCATGTGTGTTTTAAACTAAGTTTTATATAAGATTTCTAATTTTCACCTCAATCAATCTCATTTGTCAATTAACTTTATTCCTTTTAAGGAATTTCCACAGCCTGGTCTTATGAAAATTATGTGACCATGGCAAAAATTTAGCAAAACGTAATTACGTGCCTTATTACACGTTTCGCTGCAGTTTCCTAGTGAAATGTCCAGCAGGGGGCACCAATAGCGAGTGAAATGGTGTCGTAATCACACAAGGTTTAGATGGAGGCTTTAATGAGTAAAATGTACCTCCCTAACCTAAAACTTTAACCTAAACCTAACCAATAGTGTTTTAAAAGCAAATGCGACTTGAAAAGCACCTTTTCTGAAGCAACCACATCATTTCATGTCCCTTCAATGACACGTTCGTCTCACGTGTCAGCTTGTGTGCTTGACTGGTTTCTATCCACGGTCTTCCAAGTCCAAAGTCCAACACACTATCAGGTGAGCTACCATGGAAGCTAATCACACTGGAATAAGTGTGTAAATGTCTGTAATACAAGTGTTAAAAGGTATCGTTTTTCAAATGATGTGTTATAGTGAAAGTGTTTCGATATCATAACATAGCAGTGTGAGAGTAATAGAGCAAAAAAATGCACAGTTGTTGTAGTGCTTCTAGGGTTAATTTCACCATGAAACTGCGGCTAAACATGGAACGCAGTACGTAAACTGCGGTCAATTTGCAAAAATGTAGGTATAGTAATGTTCTTTCTATGAGACTAGATTGGCTTTCCAAGGCACCATGTCACATTACAATGATCTACAACAAATTCAAGAAAGCTTACCATGCGAATATTTAATAACTATGCTTTTTTTTTTTTTTTTTTGTACAAATTAATTTATAACACCATGTCTTTAGCAGGCGTGATTCGCTATATGCACGAAGCGATAAAATATATCTTCTGTGTAAATGTAAGGTTTTGTTCCAACTGTGATTTATAAACTAATTACCATTTTTAATCACTCCTTCAGACACTATTTTTATGTTTTCAAATCAACCGCCAAGCCATGCACGCTTGGTCAGGTTTGCTTTGACCTTTAGATACACAGTTTTCTATATCGTGCCAATTGTCCAGTAAGTAAAACCGTGTAAGTTTTGTGTGCATGTGTGTTTTCATCTATAGTTGATTTTCGATTAGTTCTTTCCACTGAGTGCTCGGTTTAATTTCCTCTGATCTAACCTGCTGATGTACGCGGGAGAAATCAGGCCTTAAACCCCAGAGGGCCGCCGTGACCTGCACACTTCTTCACACACTAACAAACACGTGCTGTGCAAGCACAAAACAACTTACTTGCATGCATGCATTCTCACACACCAACACGCTGCAAACATACGGCATATCAAAGCACTATGCAAAACAACTGATCCCATAGGACAGAAAAACCCCAAATAAGATATTTTCATTATCTCAATTCAGGGCCATATACAGACCTTTTGAGGGGTAGTGGTCGAAACCATGAAACATTTACAAACAAACAAGACGTCAAACAATAACCAAAAGAGTACGAGCAAGCAAATTAAAACTAATATACGATAGCCACATTAGAGATTGCAGGATATAGTGCCACATACACAATCAGACAAACAGCTGCTATTAAAGACCCAGGGTTTCGATTGTGATAGAACGAAGCAACAGTGATACATTTTCTATGCAGAATGCTTAAATCTCGTCTGATCTAATAGAGGGTTTATTCCTATCAGTGTTGACAGAACGGGCCGGCTGACATTTGGATATTTGAGGGGAGTCAGCTTATCGGCTCAGGAATCAAGAAAACAAACACAAAACTGCAAACACTGAAGCATATTCCCATATAAAAGCCGTGCAGCCATCATGAGAAATAAAATTATCCTGGATCTTTTGAGATATACCAGTTCATTGAACTATGAAAGCATACAGAACTTAACTACATTCAGAACTCGAAACTTCCTCCGCAGTCCAAAAAGAGGATTTATTGAAACTAACCATTAATTGTCAACCAGATGAATACATCAACAAAATTGGTAGTAAAGAGTAAGAAGGATACATACAGTGGCAAGAGTATGTGAACCCTTTGGAATTAGCTGGTTTTCTGCATTAATTGCTCATAAAATGTGATCTCATCTTCATCAAAGTCACAAGTATAGACAAACACAATGTGCTTAAGATAACAACACACAAACAATTATAATCTTTCATGTCTTAATTGAACACATCCCATTAAACATTCACAGTGCTGTGGAAAAAGCAAGTGAACCCTTGGATTTAATAACTGGCCGATCCTCTTTTGGCAATAACCTCAACCAAGCATTTCTGGTAGCTGCGGATTAGATCTGCACAACGTTCAGAAGGCATTTTGGACCATTCTTCCTTATAGAACTGCTTCAGCTCAGACATATTCTTAGGATGTCTGGTGTGAACGGCTCTCTTGAGGTCATTCCACAGCATCTCTGTTGGGTTAAGGTCTGGGCTCTGACTGGGACCCTCCAAAAAGGGGATTTTCTTTTTTTGAAGCCATTCTGTAGTGGATTTACTTCGATGTTTAGGGTCATTGTCCTACTAGATCACTCAACTTCTTCTGAGCTTCAGCTGGTGCACAGCCATCCTGACAATATCCTGTAGGAAATCTTGATAAACTTGGAATTTGTTTTTCCCTTGATGATGGCAAGTGGTCCAGGCCCCGAAGCAGCCCCAAATAATGATGCTCCCTCCACCGTACTTCAGCGTTGGGATGATGTTTTCATTTTGGTATGCGGTGCCCTTTTTACACCATACATAGTGCTGCATGTTCTTCCCAAACTATTCAACCTTAGTTTCATCAGTCCACAAAACATTTCCCAGTAGCATTGTGGAGTGTCAAGGTGATCTTTTTGAAACTTCAGGCATGCAGCAATATATTTGTCGGAAGGCAGTGACTTCCTTTGTGGTGTCCTGCCACGAACACCATGCCTGTTTAATGTTTTCCGTAGTAGACTCATGAACAGAGATGTTAACCAGTTCCAATGATTCCTTCAAGTCTTTATCTGTCACTCTAGGGCTCTTTTTTACCTCATTGAGCATTCTGCGGTGTGCCCTTTGACTCATCTTGGCTGGACGGCCACTTCTAGGGAGAGTACCCATAGTACTAAATCATCTCCATTTATAGACAGTTTGTCTAACTGTGGACAGATGTATATCTAAGCTCTTCTGAGATAACTCTGTAACCCTTTCCAGCTTTATGCAAAGCAACAATTGATCGTAGGTCTTCTGCAATCTTTTTTTTTTTTGCAAGGCATGGTCCATGTCAGCAGATGCTTCTTGTGAATAGCAAACTCAAAATATTTGAGTGCTTTTTATAAGTCAAATTATGTCTAACCCACACCTCCAATCTTGTTTCTTTAACTGGATGCCAGGTTTGCCAACTCCTGACTCTAATTAGCTTTTGTTGACGTCATTAGACTTGGGGTTCATATACTTTTTCCAACCTATACTGTGAAGTTTTGATTTATGTATTTAATATTTACAAGAACAATACAATAATTTGTGTTTTATTAGTTGAAACAGATTGTGTTTGTTCATTATTCTAACTTAGATGAAGATCAAATCATCTATTAAGACAAATTTATACATAAATCCAAGTAATTCCAAAGGGTTCACATACTTTTTCTTGTCACTGTATTATTAATTCTAAACACCAGAAAAACTTTAAAATAACAGTAAAATGTGATAAAGTCTGTCTTGTGCTCTTTGTGTGTAGTACCTACCACTCTTCAGATCCTTCTGAAGAATTCCAACGTTAGTTACATTGTAACAAGATCGCTGATCATTTCAGTCTGATCTGAAAAGTATGAGTGTTACATTTATAGCACAGATTGTTTTATGAATCTGTCACAATGTAATGCAGCTTTGCAAAGAGGCTGTTATTGAAGGATGGCGGAGTTAAAAACTGTAGTGTTTAACATGACAGCAGACCCACATCCGGTGTTTAGCATGAGCTGTTGCTCATTTCACATGCAGAGGGGCCTGTCTTAAAGTTACAGCAGCAAAACAAATACTATTTAATTGTAAGGGTTAGAGAGAGAGTAATTTAAAAGTAAACTTTACTAGCATTTCAAGTGGATTAAAGGCGAAAAAATATTGTAGAAAATGGCATTATATGACCCCTTTAAAAGGCAAACAGTAATGAAAAGCTAAATTACCAATTAAGATTAACTGTTTAGTAATTAACCGAAGCACCACCGAAGAAAATTGCAAAAATAAACATTGTTTTCAAACAGCCTTCCAATTGTACGCCCCCGTCAGTCATTGATCGAACAAACAGATAGTCCCGCCCCCTACTCACGCCATTGGTTGAGTCAGTGTTGTTTTGTTGGGCTGGATGGGTCGCTCAAAACAAAGAGGAATTTTTATAGCACCACAGATAGCTTACTCATACTTTTAACTCTGCTAAAGTTACACACTTCAGCTTCAACAAGTGAATATAAGATACAAATTTCATATTTAAAAAGGTATGATATAAACCCTTTCAAAAGCAAATGTGTCTGCTATTCTCTGAATAAACAGGTGATGAAATGAGATAGAGAGGGCGAGCAAGAAAAGATCAAGGGATTCATTAAAAGATCTCCAATAGGAAAAAGTGTGATGAATGTAACACATTTTGCGCACTGTTGCTCTAGAATGATACACTAAGGTCCACACACACACCAGATACTGACCTCTCAGACTCAATATCTACCCACACATGACTTATCCAGAGTCCAGGGCTTTATAATAATGCACAATGGGATCCATTTTTCAGCTACCGGATGGCACAACATTATTTACATTATGCTTAATAAACAGCAATCGGCTCATATATATTTAAATGTATAAACTCATGCATGCTTATGTTGGAGAATGGGATGTCGGTTTGGATGGGAACATTGGTAATAGCAAACAGTGCAACAGATGAAACCAGCCTAAGGTGGTTCGCTAGTCTCCCAATCTGGCAAAGCTTTTTTTTGTTGTTTTTTTATGGTTTTAGGGTAATTTTTTATTTATTTTTTTAAATAAAGGGTAGTCTTTCTCCATAGCATCAGCATGTTTTAGCACAATGTGTGGACCCCTTACCCATCGTAGGCAAAATTTCCTACTTAATGTTAAATTAACGATCTGGAATGATTTCGCCGTGACCTCATTTGAACTTATCTGACCATATGGGACAAATCATTTCAACTTTAAATACGGGACCATCCCGTATTTTACGGGACGGGTGGCAATTGTTGGTCCACAGTGCATCTTTTAGGTTTCAGCAATGAGGCATGCAAAATAATTTATGCCAAAACTGTAGTTGCAGTGCAATGAGCTCTGCGGAACTAAGTAGCTGGCTAGCTAACCCAGCTAACACGATAAGTTAAATGCTACTGAACCATAGCTGACGTGTAACACTTAACAATCTCAACTTCTTTCTTTGGTATTTCAGAGGCCTCACAAAATTGGACATTGTTGATGAAGTGTCTGTCATTTTTAAACCCAGGTTCTACATGTTGCTGCCCTTTTGTTGCCTTCGATATCGTATTCTTTATATCCAAATAAAATGACCTTCAGCTGTGTCATCCTTGAATGCGCAGTCTTCAAACTTACTCTCGTGGAAGTTGATTGGTTGGTTCTCTGATTGGTTGAATGTGGAGCGTGGAAATGCAGATTAAAAAAATCAAACTAATTGTTTATTGGGGAAATTAATTGTTGATTTGCTGCACATTTTTAAATGTACAACTCTGATCTTTGGTTTTAGAAGGTATAAAGTCTTTCCAAGTCAAAGGGCTTGAGTCCAAGTCAAGTCACAAGTCAATGTTGTCAAAGACTAAGTCAAGTCCAAGTCATCAAATTTGTGACTCGAGTCTAAGTCAAGTCCAAGTCATGCGACTCGAGTCCACAACCCTGCTACTTACACTACAAAATGGCGTAGAATAGTGCAGAAGTGTGCGTTTTAAGATGCACTGTAAGACATTAAAGCACAAACTTGTGGTCTGTTTGATGTTTTGAGTGGGAAGTGAGTGTAAGTCACTTATGGAGTTGAGATCATTTCCGTCAGCAATACATTTAATAACAGTTACTGTTGAGCAAGAGTTGAAATCAGAAACAATTACAAGAGCACATCAGGGCCAGAGGTGCGAGACAGACACTGAGGAGAACAGAGGAGAACCAAAACTTCTCAAAGCTTTGTGAAGCTCTGTGGAGTAATATCTGCTGTAGTTTAGGAAGCGTCTTAGTTTTCGCCCAAAACGAATGCAAGACAACATCAATTCCTGTGCAAAAACGATAAATGAATAAAGTGAATTTATCAGATCTCTGAACTTGAGAAATGCCCAGCCTTGATAGCTGTGATTGGCTGTCGTTGTAAACACTGCCGAGAGCTTTGTCGTGTCCTGCAGGCCTCTGTGTGGATATTTACATGGAAAGGACTGTTCATTACTCATCATTGAGAGTGTAACTCACAGTGATCCTATTATAGAGCCTAATGTCTGTCTGGGGTGACCCTCAGGCCAGAGAAACGGACAGAAGCAACATAATTACTTCCACTCAAACTGTTTAGCGTCATATCCAGGCAGTCTGAGCAAATTTCAAGAAGCTGATCACATTAGGTCAAGTCAAGTCATTTTTATTTGTATAACGCTTTTCACAACACACATCGTTTCAAAGCAGCTATACAGGAAATCATGCATTAACAAAAACAAAACAAAAATGAAACTGTAATATCAATAAAGTCTTAGTCATCATTGTGTAGTTTGGTTAAATATGATTGTAAATTGAATAATTAAATAATAATTGTATTTAGAACCCCTGTGAGCAAGCTGAAGGCGACTGTGGCAAGGAACACAAAACTCCATAAGATGTTGGTTAATGGAGAAAAATAACCTTGGGAGAAACCAGACTCACTGTGGGGGCCAGTTCCCCTCTGGCTAAACAACATGAATAAAATGCCAGTATTACTTATGTATAGTGCAAGTCATGGTTTAAAATTATTAAACTAAGTAAGTGTTAAGAGTCAGTGTTTAAACAAAGATTTTGTATGAACTGTAAGATTAAAGACTAATGTCTTTGAAGTCCATCCTGGATTAACTGCAGATGTTCACATAGATGCATTGTCCTTTGTTAGTTGGCTGATGAAGGCTTTTGTTGGCAGTTAAAAGGTAGTCTATGTATTCCATTTCAAGAGTGTAATCCATCAGTAGACAACGGTGATGCAGGCAGAGATCAATGAGGTGTATCACAGTTCAACCAGCAGGTCATTTCAGTGAGGTTGTGTAGGGTCCATCCTAAGTCCAAGGTTCAGGCAGTGGCATATGAAGTATCTGATGTCTTACAGTTGGAGTTGGCATCAGTTCATCCTCTGAAGTAAAAAAACGTAAGTGATGTCTGTCTAGCACCGGCTGCAGTTTGCCATCATCACTCAGCGACACGTAGCAGTGGAGTACGACACCAAGCAGGAACGGAGCTGGATCTGGGCGGCTCTGGTAACCTCGAGGTTGAGACAGGGAAACAAATAGAATAATATTAGCATAGATGCCATTCAGTTGTATGCAGAGTTATACAGGTGCATCTCAATAAATTAGAATGTCGTGGAAAAGTTCATTTATTTCAGTAATTCAACTCAAATTGTGAAACTCGTGTATTAAATAAATTCAGTGCACACAGACTGAAGTAGTTTAAGTCTTTGGTTCTTTTAATTGTGATGATTTTGGCTCACATTTAACAAAAACCCACCAATTCACTATCTCAAAAAATTAGAATATGGTGACATGCCAATCAGCTAATCAACTCAAAACACCTGCAAAGGTTTCCTGAGCCTTCAAAATGGTCTCTCAGTTTGGTTCACTAGGCTACACAATCATGGGGAAGACTGCTGATCTGACAGTTGTCCAGAAGACAAACATTCATTGCCAAAGAAGCTGGCTGTTCACAGAGTGCTGTATCCAAGCATGTTAACAGAAAGTTGAGTGGAAGGAAAAAGTGTGGAAGAAAAAGATGCACAACCAACCGAGAGAACCGCAGCCTTATGATTGTCAAGCAAAATCGATTCAAGAATTTGGGTGAACTTTACAAGGAATGGACTGAGGCTGGGGTCAAGGCATCAAGAGCCACCACACACAGATGTGTCAAGAAATTTGGCTACAGTTGTCGTATTCCTCTTGTTATGCCACTCCTGGCGTCTTACCTGGGCTAAGAAGAAGAAGAACTGGACTGTTGCCCAGTGGTCCAAAGTCCTCTTTTCAGATGAGAGCAAGTTTTGTATTTCATTTGGAAACCAAGGTCCTAGAGTCTGGAGGAAGGGTGGAGAAGCTCATAACCCAAGTTGCTTGAAGTCCAGTGTTAAGTTTCCACAGTCTGTGATGATTTGGGGTGCAATGTCATCTGCTGGTGTTGGTCCATTGTGTTTTTTGAAAACCAAAGTCACTGCACCTGTTTACCAAGAAATTTTGGAGCACTTCATGCTTCCTTCTGCTGACCAGCTTTTTAAAGATGCTGATTTCATTTTCCAGCAGGATTTGGCACCTGCCCACACTGCCAAAAGCACCAAAAGTTGGTTAAATGACCATGGTGTTGGTGTGCTTGACTGGCCAGCAAACTCACCAGACCTGAACCCCATAGAGAATCTATGGGGTATTGTCAAGAGGAAAATGAGAAACAAGAGACCAAAAAATGCAGATGAGCTGAAGGCCACTGTCAAAGAAACCTGGGCTTTCATACCACCTCAGCAGTGCCACAAACTGATCACCTCCATGCCACGCCGAATTGAGGCAGTAATTAAAGCAAAAGGAGCCCCTACCAAGTATTGAGTACATATACAGTAAATGAACATAATTTCCAGAAGGCCAACAATTCACTAAAAATGTTTTTTTTATTGGCCTTATGATGTATTCAAATTTTTTGAGATAGTGAATTGGTGGGTTTTTGTTAAATGTGAGCCAAAATCATCACAATTAAAAGAACCAAAGACTTAAACTACTTCAGTCTGTGTGCACTGAATTTATTTAATACACCAGTTTCACTATTTGAGTTGAATTACTGAAATAAATGAACTTTTCCACGACATTCTAATTTATTGAGATGCACCTGTAGATCATGATGGATGTTTCTGGTTCTGGCAGACCTAACTAAAGCAGCCTAATTGTGAGTTGATGGATAAATGAGGTGTATGCCTGGCTAAATAGATGAGTCTTTAGTCTAGACTTAAACTGAGTGAGTGTGTCTGCATCCTGAACAGTGTTAGGGAGACTATTACATAGTTTAGGAGCCAAATAGGAAAAGGATCTACCTCCTCTTGTGGATTTTGATATTCTTGGAATTATTAACAAGCCAGAGTTTTGCGATCATAATGAACGTGATGGAATATAGCATGGTATAAGGTCGCTTAAGTACTGTTTAGCTAGACCATTCAAAGCTTTGTACGTAGTTAACAGAATTGTCAAATTAATAAGAAATTTAACCGGTAGCCAATATAACGATGATAAAATGGGGCTAATATGATCATATTTCTTGGTCCTAGTCAGCACTCTGGCAGCTGCATTTTGAACCAATTGAAGTTTAGTTATTGAACTTGCTGGACATCCTCCTAGTAATGCATTACAATAATCTAGTCTTGAGGTCATAAATGCATTAATTAGTTTTTCGGCATCAGCAACAGAGAGTATGTGTCGTAACTTAGCAATATTTCTCAGGTGGAAGAATGCTGTTCTACAAACACTGGAAATTTGATTTTCAAAGGACAGATTGGTATCAAATATAACACCTCAGTTCTTTGCAGAAGACGACGATGTAACAGTACATCCATTGAGAGTCAAATTATAATTTAGCGGCTTAATTTGAGAGGTTTTTGGTCCAATAATTAGTACCTCTGTTTTGTCGGAATTGAGTAGAAGGTAATTTCTGTCCATTTAATCTCTGATTTCATTGATACACTCAGCTAATTTGGAGAATTGTGAATTTTCATTGGGTTTATTCCACATTTCCTGATAATATCTCCCAGGGGAAGCATATATAAGGAGAAAAGCAGAGGTCCTAATACTGATCCCTGTGGCACTCTATACCTAACTTTTGTTTGATTTGACAATTCCTTGTTTACACATACAAAGTGGTAGCGGTCTGATAAAAAGGACCTAAACCATGCTAATGGAAGTCCACTAATGCCAACATAATCTCCAGCCTATTCAAGAGAATGTCGTGATCTATCGTGTCGAATGCAGCACTAAGATCTAAAAGCACTAGAAGAGAAATGCAGCCGCGATTAGATGATAAGAGTCATTTGTAACTCAGATAAGTGAAGTCTCTGTACTGTGATGGGGCCTAAATCCTGACTGAAATTGTTCATATATACCATTTCTCTGTATAAATGAACATAGTTGGGAGGACACTACATTTTCTAGTATTTTCGACATAAATGGTAGATTTGAAATCGGTCTATAATTAGCCAGTTCCCTAGGACCAAGCTGTGGCTTCTTAATAAGCGGTTTGATAACTGCCATTTTAAAGTTTCTTGGGACATGTCCTAAGGATAGCGAGGGGTTAATAATATAAAGAAGAGATTCTGAGATTAGAGGGAATACCTCTTTTAAGAGCTTAGTTGGTATTGGATCTAACAAACATGTTGTGGCTTTTGATTTTTTGATCAATTTTGTTAGCTCTTCATGACCTATGACAGCAAAGGATTGAAGTTGCTTGTGAGGAAAATTATGAGACACTGTATTCTGAGGTACTGTGACAGATGACTGCATGATTCCAATTTTATTTCTGATGATTTCTATTTTATCAGTAAAGGAGTTCATGAAGTCATTACTCTTGTGCTGCGACAGAATATCTGGTTCAGTTGATGATTTATCCCTAACCAATTAAGCCACAGTACTGAATAAACACCTAGGATTGTTGTGGTTATTTTCTATGAGTTTGCTAAAATATGTTGACGACTTTTAGTGCCTGTCTGTTGCTACAGATACTATCCTTCCATGCACGGTGAAATAACTCTTATTTTGTATTCTTCCACTTGCACTCCATTTTTCGAGCAGGTCTCTTGAGAGCATGAGTGTGATCATTGCACCATGGTGTGGGCTTTTTCTTTAATTTTCTTTAATCTAAGTGGGGCGACACTATCAAGAGTGCTAGAGATGACTGAATTTATATTTTCTGTTATTTAGGGGATTAAGGATTCAAACAAACCCTAAACCCCAAATATTAAACTGTGACACACTACTCGTCTTGCACTGTTGTACTGAGGACATGAATGAGACCTAAAATCATGTGGCTTGTTGAGGAGAGTCTATTAGAGTGAAAGCTAATGAAAGCTGATGAAAAGTCTCTTCAAATCTCTCTGCCATATGCCAGTCCACACTCATTACGTTCCACCAAACAAGCCTACACACATTTGCAGACAAACACAACAGCATGACTCAAAAGGTGTTAGACAGACGGCTGCTGCCTAGCATAAACAATTAATAGGGGAAGTAGAGATCAATCAATACTGTGTCAAGAAAATTGGACTGAAACATGTTTTGGTATAAATTGTTTCCTGTGAAAGATATACATTAATGATAATCAAAGTAGAAATATTCAATGCCATGGATTAATATATATTGAGTCATACAGTGTTTTGCAAAGGGGGCGTCAAAATGACAATTTTGGCCTGTGATTTTGGAGCAAAATGACATGCTAAACAATTTACCATAGAAATGTGTCAGTGTCTTTATTTTATTTTTACACAGAGATAGGTAAATCTATTACTAAAATCAGTTGACTTCAGCACCCTGTATTGCATTATGTGCTAATGAGTCCAAAAATGTTGTTTTCCTAAAGTTGGAGTGCTTATAACTCCAGAAATATTGAAATATTAAAATATCTTAATATCCTTTTAGGTTCTGGTTCAGAACAAACTTTTCTTTTTGTATCTTCATTTGTCAAGCTCTATATGGTTAAATCCCAGAGATACGGGGCTCTCAATGTGGCTCCATCTGTAAACTGTTATATTTTACACATTTTCAGTGATCAAAAACCAAATATTTTCTTGTCCAACCAAATCAAAGGCCTAAAGTAAAAATTTTGTTGAAACTAGAAATGAAATTTTAGATGGTAAGGTTGAAAAAATAAGGTTAGTTTTTACTCCAAAATCATAAGTGAAAATAGTCATTTTGACTTTCTCTACAAAATTATAGATTACACAGTAAATATTGATCCATGGCATTAAATATTTGGATTTACTATAAGAAATGTACTATAATTTAATGCATGCTTTTTGACTAAATAACTAAATTATCATTTGACAACAACCATAAAAGCATAATATGCATTTTGAATAATAATAATTTGTATTAAGTAAATATCATTTATGAAATTTAGATTTATTCAAATATGTTTTGCAATTAAATGGTCATGAATTTGTTTTCATGTTTGTTTTGGGCTGTATCTGTTAAAGATTGAAATGCAATGCATTTCTCACGTCTTGTAATTGAAATGTTTTTCCATTGCAACGTGTTTTATTGTGTTTTTAAGACACAGTATCAGTTTAACCCTCCTATTGCGTTCAGGTCATTTTTGACACAGGACAGGCTGATGATAATGTTTAAATACCACATAGTTTTTAGTACAGGAACCAAACTGTGAGACTTTGTCAAGACTATCAAAATACACATAGTAGTATATTTTTATCAGATTGTTTAATACACTTGTTTAAGAGATATAATCATTTTAAAAAAATGCGTTCATGGGTCAATTTTGACCCGGGCATCACACATCGACACACACACAACAGACATACATCTAACATAACAAATAAACTAAATCAAAGGTACTGCTGTCTAAAGGGGGTGTGGCCAGAGCAAAAGTTAATGCACACATAAGTCTAAATAGGGCTTGAAAGAGAAAACTGTCCACATTTTTACTCCACAGCCATCTGATGCCGAGCTTACAGCAGTTCATACATCAACATTCGGCAGTTCAAGCAAGTAAATAGAAAAGGTTTTGCTTAAAAACATAGTAAAGAAGTATTAATGTTGTATACTTGAGTTGTACAGTTGTTTTGATGAAGTTTAGTTGAAAAAGAATACGTTGGTGTCAGAACTTTTGACCACCAAGTTGTATTGAGCAGTTATGGGTAATAGGAAAGTCATTCAAATTACTAGTAATTCTCATATTAGATGTTAATATTAATTGTATATTATGTTATATTTAGATAACATTTCACAGAAATCTTGATAAAAAAAAAGATGTCTTCACATGTATCACACTGGTTTTGCTGTAGTTAATGTATATTTTGAAATGTCGAATTTCGAAATTTTATTATTTCTAAAAAAAAAAAAAATGGCATATTAATAACTTTTATATTTGTCAGCTACCATGCAAAACATTCCAATCTTTTTACATGTATGAACAGTTAAGAACTTATTAATGACTTACAATATAACTTTAGATTAAAACAATCAGGTTATTAATGAACTTGAATTCCACCGGGTCAAAATTGACCCTCGAATGCAAAAAGTTTAGGCAGATTCTGAATGCAATAGGAGGGTTAAAACAGTATCAAGTTTTTAAAAACACATTTCGTGATTCCTTCCACTGCGTCTAGATGTTCCGGAATGCAAACATGATTCCTGTGTGAACGGCTCTTAAAAGAGTTTAATTCGTTCATTGATAATCATTATCTGCCAGAATGTTCAAATTAGAAAGACATCTTATTTTGCAGCAATATACCTCAGTTGTGATTTTCAAAATCTATGTCCAGTTGTGCAGCCCACCAATAACATTAGAGCAACCAGCAGTTGGAACGGCCATTAAAATCAAACAAGTACAGCTACTCGGCAACCTGCAGTGATAAAAATCGCTTTATGTGTGAATGAGGCTTACAGTAAATGTCTCATTCTCGCTCACTCACTTGGGCTGTTAGCCAGTGCTGTCTTTGGCTTTCTTGAGTGTACTACAGTCTCTCTCATTTTGGCCAAAGGTATATAGTAACAAGATACAAATACTTTGTTACTGTAGTCAAGAACAGTTTTTGAATATTTCTACTTTACAATACAATTAAAAAAAAACAAATGCGGTTACCATTTACATTTAACCAAAGTATCATGTGTATGAATTAATTGCAATACCAATAACTTTCGCCAAACCCAATTAACCTGAAGCAATTAACATGAAATTTGACTTAAAGCCATTTATTTGTACTTTGATGCTTAAGTACATTTTATATCAGTATCAACTTTAATACTGAAGTTATTTTCTCATGAGCTATTTTTACTTGAGTCATTTTCCATAAAGGTATCTCGACTCTGCTTAAGAATGACAACTGAGCATTTTATACAACACTGATTTTGACACAGAGTGAATATGACAGGCTCCAACAGACTCTCTGGACTTCACTGAACTGGTCAGCTCTGCCCGCTCCTCTGTTCAACCTCTGCTCTTGCCAACAGATGGTAACACATGTTCAGTGTGCTGTTTGCTCTTTGGTTGCACCCGCTACAACATACCACCTACCATCTGATTACTACCTGTTCCCGACCCCGATGGCAGCGGCTGCCAGGTTCATCTGGAATACTGATGTGTCTTCAAAGGCTTCATTCTCACAGATGTCAGTCCTGTTTTAGAGTGATAAATATGGTTATGTTCAAACACAGTTTGGTTATTAACGTTATTTTGTTGATCATGATCGACCAGTCGATCGTAGGACATCCACTGATTGATCTTGTAAACAAGCCAAGAGGAAAAGAGAGTAGAGACCGAAACTACACAAATAACAGCAATCCCAAAGACCTTTTATTTCCTCATTTCAGCTCCCACACGCTGTTTGACTGACTGGCGGCATACGTGTGCACGTTTTATGTGTGCTTGTGCTCTGAGAGCACTCGAGGTAATGCGCCTAAATGGTAAAATACACTTCAAAATACAGTGAAAATCCCTGTCAAAAGCAGATTTTTATCAAAATATTGGAAAGTGTAAATGCATCTTAATAGATCTGCCACTATCTAGTATGTAGCTGATATCAATAATCAAACAACAATAACAAGAAAACGAGAAAACCACGCACTGCCCCATTCACCTCCACTGTAAAATCTGTAATTCAGATTTTTGCTTTTTTTGTGAGAAAAGGAGGGACAAATCGAATTTTTTTTTTTTTTGTGATAATCAGCATTATGCCACAAATGCTGTCGATTGAGCTTAACTTGTATTAAACCCTGAATAAACGGGTCATGACATACTAATTTTTTTTATCATTTTATTTTCTTCCCTGAGGTCCACTTATAATGCTAGTATAATTTTTTTTTTTTTTTTTTGCACCAAAACAGTCATATTTAGTCATATATAATACTTTTTCACCCTGTCTCCAGCCCTCTGTCTGAAATGCTCGGTTTTAAGCTGTCTGGCCCTTGAAGACTTCAGTGTAAACACTCACTTTTGTGATTGGCTAACATCGTGCAAAAATGCAATCCGAAGAAAATGAACAAACTCCACAAGACCACAGCATTTATAAAACTAAATTTCAGGATTCACATATAACCCACATCCAACACATTTCCTCTGAATATAATAAACTGTTCAGTCAAGCAGCACCATAAACTATCAAACAGTTATGGCATATGAAATATTCATGAATTAAATAGTTTACGTACAGTTTTGCGGTCCAATAGTATTTTAACTTCTCCATCTTTCAACAGTTCCTTTGCGAAACATGAATCACAAGCAATCCTCACTGAAATGTTCTGAATTTGCAAACTGTAATACAATCCAAGGTGATGTTTGGTGCTTCAACTGGCTTCAACAGTCCAAAGCAGAGACACTGGTCTTCACATCTCACATCTTCTGTGTTTGTTTACACACAGGACTGCATGTGTTTCTCCCAGTCAGTGGCATACATTGCCGAAAAATGCATCAAAATGATCAAAGACGTCCATGTAGTGCATGTTAACAAAAGACCAGCAATGAAAAATAGCACAGATGGGTGCAAAAAGTGTCCAGGATGCCTTCAAAACAGCACAAAACCAAAACAGCAAACAGCAAGATGAAACACAATGGGGGATCCATTTTTTAGAGTTATAACTTGACATTGCGTGTGATAACGGTCAAAGCCGTTCGTTTAGTTCATGTTTATTTAGAAAAACCTTTAAATCCAGACAGGCACATGAAGGTGTCCTGCATAAGTCCACTTTAGATGAATCTCCCATGACATCTCTCTCCTGTCATATGCAGATGTATTTGGTTCTTGTGATGTCACAAATTCCAAATGAGCCATTTTTGCAGCTTAGCTTAAATAAATGCTCTTTTTATATACAGTTCTGAAACTTACAGTATGTTTGTATAGTACAATTACCTCTTATATGTCAAAAGATCAAGGGAAATTTGATTCCCCATGTCATGACCCCTTTAAATTTAGACTAATTTAGTCTGACTAACACCCCCCCCCCCACCATCTCTGGAGGGAGACGCTGCCCTTCCGGCCGTTCTATCAGCCGGTGGTCCACCCCGCCTCCTGTGAACCTGGGGGAGAGACGACGGGAGGCATGGGGAGAGGGAAATGGTGAACGGAGACACACAGAAAGAGAGAGAGGAGAGAGAGAGAGAGAGAAGAACTTGCTCGCCAGCTCCCGGAAGCGCTGTCACCCGGCCCTCAACCGCTCCTCCGCCCTCTGGCGGACGCCAGCTCGCTCCACCCCAGCGGGCGGCAGCGAGTCCTCCGGCCACTGGCGGACGAAACTGCTCCTCCCCTTCTTCGGCGGACAGCAGCGGCTCCTCCGGCTCTCGGCGGCCGGCAGCGACCACTCTATCCCCAGTCAGACGGCCATGGCTGCTCCCCTGGTGGATGACAGAGGCGAGGACTCCGCAACAGCACATCCCTCCCCCCTCCCGTGTTTCGGCACCACTGTAACAGTATAAGAATGGGCAATGAGGAGGCGGGAACCGGCTGAATAGACAACGTAACTTTTAATGTAAAACTCAACATAAAACAAACATAAACACACACACATGCAGTGCGGCCATGTGCGTCTCTCTCTCTAACTGCTCTCCCGCTGATCACCTGATTCAGCACACCCTCCTCCTCATCACAGTTATCTTTAATATGTGTCATCAGGTTTTAATCCTAAAGCAGAAAACCTTGTTATATTTGTTCAGTAATTTGAGTACATTTTACTGGTAAACAAAATAAGTAAACTTTACTTAACTTTTCTAAGACGGTGTTCCCAGCATGAATGGGCTTACATAATTAATGAGCTTACGGGATTTCACTGTTTGAAAGTTTATTTACACCATTTGTATTGTTGATTTTGTTGTTACATTTGGTTACTTCTTGTTTTGTGAAGTCTGAAGTTCATTTTCTATTCAAAATTACCCATTCATGATCAAAAAATGATCTGTTGATTGTTAATGTCATCGTATTTTGTGCACCAAGTGATGAGGTTTATGTTTATAAAGATAGTTAAAAATGTGAAATATTCAAAAATAAATAAATAAATAAAATATTTAGGTACCATGTACATCAGATTTGTAAGTTAAAGTTACTGTATTAACTGAAATGTTTAAGTTAAATTTACTCACTTAAATCACTATTATGTCATTAAGTTATGTAAATTTTACTTAATTTTTTAAACATTATATTATGTGATACACTTTGCTTTACGGAGAGATTACAACCTACTAGCCAAGTACTGTGATAAGAAACTGTGGTACAACCAAATTAAGCACTGACTTACAAACTGACTATTAGTTACTAAGCCCTTAGTCTGAACATTACATCCCAACTTAAAACCATATGCACAGTTAGTGCAAATGTCATGCGTACAGGACTCACATCACCGTTAGTAAATACGGTTGTAAATCCCAAACGACTGTGTGAACGTAGCCAAAGAGTCTTGAGTGGTGTGTGCCTAAAACAGAGCATGCAACGGCTGGGAGAGATGATAATAACAAAAACTGATTATAAGTCTATTACGGCCACTCTGCAGGGCTGTGAGCTGAGCACAGAGAACAGGAATCCCATTATCCGAGATGTGCGGATAATGGATCTTGCATGAGGGGCTTTTTCAAGCACGAGGTACTGAGTGTAAGGAATATTATCTTCATGAAGACTGTAATGATACCTGTGGGCAGGCCAACACGGGAGGAAGAATCTCATTTTAAAGACGCCATCTCTGAACAAGCCATCCTCGAGTGCCGTTCAGAGCGGCTTCTCGGCTGCATCACATTGGCTGCTTCTTTTCCAGTGTTGGTGAAGCAACTTTTAAACTGTCCTCCTACTGTAACTTAAAGGAGTTAAACTATAGTGAAGCTACTCCCTAAATGATTAATCAAATACATTAATGAACCACAGCAACTAAATGGTTATTTCACTATAAAAAGACCTCAAATGCAGAGCTGGGACTCAAATCAGTGAATTTAAGTTGGATGAACTCTCTCATAAAAACTCTTTAAGTAGTATCGCTATTTTTAGTTTGTTACTCCCCACCACCGCTATTGTCATCATTCCTGTGAATGAATGTGATCACAGAAACAGGTAAATAACAAGTGATAATGTGATTGTAACAGGGTAAAAGGGAAAGGAGGCGAGAACCGGACGAAACATCAAAGTAATATGAAATTAAACAAAAACACACAAACATAAACACAAAAGGGAAAGGAGCTGCCTGTAGCTCTCTCTCTCCTGAACTGCAGCCTCCGGTGGCCTTTATCCCTCTCGTTGGCTTGATTAGCCTCCTCCTTGCCACACTCCTCCCTCCTTTCCTGGGGGGTGGGCGTGCCCATCCGGCCCCACCTGCTGGCAGGTCTTCCCTGCCTTCTCAGACCTGGGAGGGAGACAAGGAGAGAAAAAAAAAAAAAAAAAAACGTACTCGCCGGGTCTCTGATACGCCATAGCCTGGTCCTTGGTCACTCCTCCACCCTCTTGTGGATGACATCTGCTCCTCCCCGGGTGGATTGGAGGCAGTCCTCCGGTCCCTGGCGGACGGAACACCCCACAGCATTTTGGTGGATGGTAATGAGCCCCTCCTCCTCTCGCGGTCGGCGTTCATTCCTCCACTTTCAGGCAGCTGGGTTCCTCCTTCCCCCAGCAGATGGCTATGGCGCATCCCTCCTCCTTCCCGGGCTTCGTCACCAATGTAACAGGGTAAAAGGGAAAGGAGGCGGCGAGAACCGGACGAAGCGTCAAAGTAATATTTAATTAAACAAAAACACACAAACATAAAAACATACAGGGCAGCTGCCTGTAGCTCTCTCTCTCCCTTACTTCAGCGGCCTTTATCCCTCTCGTCGGCTTGATTAGCCCTCCACCTTGCCACAGTGATGTAAAGGGTTCAGATGTCCTTTGAGACTTTACGATCTCAAACACAGAAGCTCTGTTCAAAAAGCTAGTGAGCTGCTTCTCTGTCTCCATAGACAGCTGCCTTCTAAGTGGCTGTTTAGAAAGAACATGCTCTTGTGCTAAAAACAAAAAAGCTAGAAGCAGTGCAATGAATGAAATAGAATACAGGAGTCTTGAGATGTGCTTTTAAAAAGTTAAAGGTGCAACGGTCAAAGATGGACACAAAAATGTGTTTGGTGTGAACAGCCCATAAGGCAGTATCCCAACTGAAATGGTACCTTCAGGAAAACCTTCTTAACCCTCCTATGGTATTCAAAAATAGCACCTTCATTTTAGCGGTAATTTTTGACCG
Organism: Myxocyprinus asiaticus; assembly: GCF_019703515.2. Lineage (NCBI taxonomy): Eukaryota > Metazoa > Chordata > Actinopteri > Cypriniformes > Catostomidae > Myxocyprinus > Myxocyprinus asiaticus. Next base: position 42,055,404 of record NC_059377.1, on the reverse strand, counting down.
GAAGGTTTAGATGTGTAAAGCCTTTTTATGATGATAATGATAAAAACATATTCTTCCCTGAAAAACAATAAAATGATGCATTTCTTTTGGGATTTTATGCTATTTTGATCTTATTTACACATACATTTCTCAATTTTACCATTAATATGCATATACAAAGAAATACATTTTAGGAAAAACATTTAAAATTCAGAACCTACACTGCTATAAGTTGAAACATGAAGAAAATATGAGAATGTGACATTTTTTGGAGGCAGATTGCTGCCATCAGGTGAACAAAATATAAATAACGTGACTTGAAAACCATGTCATGCCAGTAACAGCCAATAGATGACTGCAGACACTATGTACTATGTAGTCTGATGGCTTGTTGTAACCTCATTTTATATTTTATCACAAGATATGCATTTGGGTATATATTTAGACATTATCAAACTATTATTTGTCAACGTTTAGCATTTTAAAATTGATTTCATTTTTGCAGTTTATGTCATTTTGCTTGTCATCAAACCTGACCATGGTGTTACAAAGAGAAGACACAGAATAATTATTTTCTACCAATAATTTATTTCAAACATAAACATTTTATAACTCAAAGTAAATGCATAATAATGTCAAGAAACATCAAGAAACAGACATGAACTGATCCTAAGTGCTTTTTATTTATTTTATTTTTTTCGTAAGTTAGAAAATATGAAGAAAGTAGTTTAGATGAATTTCATTCTTAAGAATGTTTTGTAAATCTGGCCATAGAATCTGTGGATTTTTCACATGTTCTGAGCAGATTTGGGGTGAAAATAAGTAGAATTCTGCAGAATGGAATTTATAGAATGATTTCAGTGGTGCTGAGAGAACTATACTCTTATTGGTAGGTCAGACCTTTATCATAGTAAAATATTTTATAAACAAAGAATGCAAGGAGTGGTAGATGTAGACAAGAATTAGTAAAATAGTTGCTCATTATACTTTTTATACTCATAGTAGGTCAAGATAGAAGTATTTTGAACTATTTTGATAAATTATCAGTATTTAATGAAATACATTTATAATTGACTTGTCCACCACATACATACTGCACACAACAAAACCATCCTATATATACAAAATTGCAGTTACACACATTTTACAGAGAATTTTACCACTCTTTTCCACAATACGAACAAGGCATTTCAGTCCACAGAATTGCCGCTATTTAAGAAATACTCAAACCAGCCCATCTGGCACCAACAATCATGCCATGGTCCAAATCACTGAGATCAAATTTTTTCCCCATTCTGATGGTTGATGTGAACATTAACTGAAGCTCCTGACCCGTATCTGCATGATTTTATGCACTGCACTGCTGTCACACGATTGGCTGATTAGATAATCGCATGGATGATAGTTGGTGCCAGTTGGGTTGGTTTGAGTATTTCTGTAACTGCTGATCTCCTGGGATTTTTACATGCAACAGTCTCTAGAATTTACTCAGAATGGTGCAGTTCTGTGGATGGAAACGCCTTGTTGATGAGAGAGGTCAACAGAGAATGGCCAGACTGGTCAGACCAGAAGTTTTTGAATAATCATTCTGGCACATTTAAACAACTCTAAATGTACAGTACATCTAAACCATTTCACTGCCTTTGTACCTTATGTACCATTGTGCATGTGACAAAAAAATAACTTTGCATTCTCACAATGCATTCTGGAATTCCTTGCTCTGCAAACGACACATTCAGTGTTGCCTTTAAATTAGACCAAAATGCAGATATCTTAGAAGCCCGCATAATTATGCAGTGCACCTTTTGGAATTTGCTTCTGAAGCTATCAAAATGGTGTCTAGGTAGGCAGCAAACTGGATTTCGACAGACCTAGTCCCTAAAAATGACTCAAAGAGATGTAAGAGAGGTGTAAACACTTCTCACAGTAACTAACACTGCTATTTGTCTCTGTGCAAGTCGTTACCGGCAGTATTTGGTCTCTGGCCAATACATTAAATCTAAATTACATGTCTACAGACTAAAAGGCTCCTGTGGCTAAATGCCAGTAAACAAACAAAAGAGCTCTCGTTCACTTGCGCGCTCTTCTGGTGTTTACACTTTTGCTCGTGTTTACACACTCTGTTAAAAACCCAGTTTGACCCGTAATTGAGAAATGCTTCAATCAGTGTAGCGAAAGCACAGTGTGTGCGTTCAACCCAAGGCTGCACAAAGTGTGCGATCATGCATGCTTTGTTTTAAAGGTCTCCCTCAGTCACGGAGGCCAAAACACAATGCTGTCAGGCACATGCTAGTATCTTCTTGGCAAGCATGCAGTGCATTCTAAAACGCACAACGTGCGCGCCGTTCCATGTCACTGGGTCCATGCAGCGGTTTATGGCTTGTGTTTTATGCTCGCTCATACATAAATGTATGCGGCAAGAAATGGGACACGTTTAAAACATTTGCCTCTGGTCTGGCATGCCTTACAGGGGACCCGAACACCCTGACGAGATGCACGCTGCGAGAGCATCAATGCTTTCATTACAGGCAGTTTGCATCATACGTGAAAACTGTGTGACGCCCGTAACACCCCGCGCTGGAATCTTACTTCAATGAAATGAGCCTTTGGTACATTTTAAAAGTGTGGAACACTGGCCCGGATGCAGACTAGAAGTGAGTTTGATATTCAAAATCAGTCTGTAGGGGATCTATTCACTGCCATGCGCTCCAGATAACTCGACCTGATGGGACTCATTCAAGCAATGATCAGAGTAATTGTGTAACAGATATTGTGGAGAGTTCTCATTCTTTTAGAAAGTTACAGTGAGGAACAAAGGCGGAGAGATTGAGACATTAGCACTGTGCCAAAACATAGTGAGCTGCCTAGCTATATCACATTTATAAGGCACCATAGGTGCGCACCCAATGTGAAGCTGTTCCAAAAGGTAGGTGGCATTAGATATACCTCAGGGATACCTCGCGTTTAGGCCAAGTTTTAATGCAGCACTGCATGTATCCTTCACGGATAAGGCATTCCCAGACTGCACTGTGAAATATATATATATATATATTAATAGTGAGTGCGAGAGAGAGATTTTAATATATTTCATTCAATGCCTGAAAGATAAAAATATCGATTATTACCATCATTAGAGTAGCTTAGAAAGTAGCTGGTAGAGCGTTACAAATTTGTCACTTTCATTTACAATATTATCTTAAGAGCCATTCACACAATGAACATTCTTGCATCCAACTGCGCTATTTTTCAACTGCTACTCTATTTAAACATGCAACACAGCCATCTTTGACCACTGTGATGTGTCCCAGTTTTTCAGCATCTCACACCACATGAGCTGTGCTTTTAAGATGATGTGTCAAGTTTATGTGTCAAAAAATAAGCCTGCATTCTGCTATGCCACATCTAGCTGCTTTTGAACGCAAGAACACATCCTGTGTTAATGGCCAGCTTCTTAGAAAATAGCTGCCTATGTAGTCAGTAGTGCAGTACTGTCATTGAATGCAGCTCACTAATTTTTGAGTGAGTAGGAGATGGTAAGAGATCTGGCCATTTGACAGTGTGCTCAAAAAGCTCATTACTGATCTCTAAAGAGCTCAGGGGCCTAATTAACACGGGCTCATTTCCTACCTGCTCATGAAAACACTTGGCTGTCGTTTTTCATTATTAATTCCCTATCAGCACTTGACCGACAATCAGGACAGAACCAGAGATTTTTTTAGGCCCCATCAATTAACCAGGTCATGGGCAGCTCAGAGTGCCGGGTGCCCCACGAGGGCCTGCTGATAGGGGCCATATATTGGACACATGAATATTAATCTTCACCTTTGTCATGTGGGTACCTGGCATCACCCCCTTCAGATCAGGCAGGACAGCAGGGCAGGTGTCTCCGGGAGGTTTGCAAAGCTCTCCCTGCATATGACCTTTAACCCATTGCTTCTTTCCGCTACACAGTGTCCAAACATTTTTTGCACACCGGCTAATGCCAAGTGAATTGATGAAATATCAAAAGACAGACTAGACAGACAGACACATGAACTAACAGACAGAACGGTATACAGTTGTGCTCAAAATGTGCATACCCTGGCAGAAATTGTGGAATTGGCATTGATTTTGAAAATATGACTGATCATGCAATTATTTAAGGACAGTGTTCATATGAAGCCATTTATTATCACATAGTTGTTTGGCTCCTTTTTAAATCATAATGATAACAGAAATCACCCAAATGGCCCTGATCAAAAGTTTACATACCCTTGAATGTTTGGCCTTGTTACAGACACACAAGGTGACACACACAGGTTTAAATGGCAATTAAAGGTTAATTTCCCACACCTATGGCTTTTTAAATGGCAATTAGTGTCTGTGTATAAATAGTCAATGAGTTTGTTAGCTCTCATGTTGATGCACTGAGCAGGCTAGATACTGAGCCATGGGGAGCAGAAAAGAACTGTCAAAAGACCTGCGTAACAAGGTAATGGAACTTTATAAAGATGGAAAAGGATATAAAAAGATATCAAAAGCCTTGAAAATGCCAGTCAGTACTGTTCAATCACTTATTAAGAAGTGGAAAATTCAGGGATCTCTTGATACCAAGCCAAGGTCAGGTAGACCAAGAAAGATTTCAGCCACAACTGCCAGAAGAATTGTTCGGGATACAAAGAAAAACCCACAGGTAACCTCAGGAGAAATACAGGCTGATCTGGAAAAAGACGGTGTGGTTGTTTCAGGTAATCTTGCATGATCAGTCATATTTTCAAAACCAATGCCAAAATTTCACAATTTCTGCCAGGGTATGCACATTTTGAGCACAACTGTATATAGACAGATAGAGACAGACAGACAGATATACATATCTATCTATCTATCTATCTATCTATCTATCTATCTATCTATCTGTGTATAAGTATGTGAACCCCTAGGCTAATGATGTCAACAAAGATAATTTACATATACATTTATTCATTTAGCAGAGGCTTTTAGCCAAAGTGACTTACAAATGAGGAGAACAATAGAAGCGATTCATCCATCAAAAGGGGCAACAATATAAGTGCTGTAATACAAGTCTCACATAGCTTAGAGCAGTACACATAACAAGGAAACATTTGTGTTTGTTTTTTTTGTTTTTTTAAAGAACATGAAGGTAGTGTGTTAGTATGAATGGGTTAGTTGTTCACGAAAAAATTTGTGTCTTTAGCTGTTTTTTGAAAGAGGCTAAAGACACAGCTGTTCGGGTGGAAGTAGGCAGGTCATTCCACCAGCGGGGAACAGTCAAGGTAAAGGTCCGAAACAGTGATTTTGTGCCTGTATGAGATGGCACCATGAGGCGCCGTTCATTAATAATTAGAGTCAGAAGTTGGCAAACCTGGCATCCAATTAATGAAACAAGATTGGAGGTGTGGGTTAGAGCTACTTTGACTTTTAAAAAGCACTCAAACATTTTGAGTTTCCTATTCACAAGCAGCATCTGCTGATGTGGACCATGCCTCACAAAAAAGAGATCTCAGAAGACCTACAAACAAGATTAGTTGCTTTGCATAAAGCTGGAAAGGGTTACAGAGTTATCTCGAAGAGCTGTCTATAAATGGAGATGATTTAGTACTATGGCTACTCTTCCTAGAAGTGGTCGTCCAGCCAAGATGAGTCAAAGGGCACACCGCAGAATGCTCAATGAGGTAAAAAAGAGCCCTAGAGTGACAGATAAAGACTTGAAGGAATCATTGGAACTGGTTAACATCTCTGTTCATGTGTCTACTATATGAAAAACATTAAACAGGCATAGTGTTCATGGCAGCACATCATGAAGGAAGTCACTGCTTTCCAACAAAAACATTGCTATACACCTGAAGTTTGCCAAAGATCACCTTGACACTCCACAATGCTACTGGGAAAATGTTTTGTGGACTGATGAAATTAAGGTTGAATTGTTTGGGAAGAACACACAGCACTACATATGGCGTAAAAAGGGCACCGCATACCAACATGAAAACATCATCCCAACACTGAAGTACGGAGGAGGGAGCATCATTATTTGGGGCTGCTTTGCTGTTTCAGGGCCTGGACCACATGCCATTCATGAGGGAAAAATGAATTCCCAAGTTTATCAAGATATCCTACAGAATATTGTCAGGGTGGCTGTGCACCAGCTGAAGCTCAGAAGAAGTTGGGTGATGCAGTAGGACAATGACCCTAAACATCGAAGTAAATACACTACAGAATGGCTTCAAAAAAAGAAAATCCCCCTTTTGGAGTGTCCCAGTCAGAGCCCAGACCTTAACCCAATATAGATGCTGTGGAATGACCTCAAGAGAGCTGTTCACACCAGACATCCTAAGAATATATTGAAGCAGTTCTGTGAGGAAGAATGGTCCAAAATTCCTTCTGAACATTGTGCAGGTCTAATCCGCAGCTACCGGAAACCCTTGGTTGAGATTATTGCTGCCAAAAGAGGATCGACCAGTTACTTAATCCAATGGTTCACTTACTTTTTCCACAGCACTGTGAATGTTTAATGGGACGTGTTCAATAAAGATGTTAAATATTTTAATTGTTTGTGTGTTGTTAGTTTAAGCACATTGTGTTTGTCTATACTTGTGACTATGATGAAGATGAGATCACATTTTATGACCAATTAATGCAGAAAACCAGCTAATACCAAAGAGTTCACATACTTTTATTGCCACTGTAGATAGACAGACAGACAGACAGATAATCAACAATGGGGTTATTTAGCTGCTGAGTCACTAGCAGCATCATATAAGAGGCTATTATTTTGTTCTGGTTGCTTAATGCGAGAAATATTCCACGTGTCATCATATGAGTTCTGGAGGAAAAATAATTATCCACAGATAAACTTCAGATGGTAAATTTTCGTTTGAAGACATTAAAAGGCCTACAAGCCACAACAGATGTTATCTTTAGTAGATGGTTTGTGTGTTTTTGATTGGAAACACTTCCATCAACGTGGGTTAGACTGTCGTTGTAACAGTATGACAGTATGAGCAGAAGTGTGTTATTTTGCCGCACTGGAGCGACCAAACAGAATTGCAAAACTAAACATTGTTTTCAAACAGCTTCACGAATACACCCCACCATCTGCTGTTGAAAAAACAGACAATCCCACCTCTAACTCACACCATTGGTAGAGTCTGTGTTGTTGTGTTGGGCTGGATGAGTCTCTCAAAACAAACAAAGCAATTTTATAGCGCCACAGAGACACAGGGGCAACTTCACTAAGAATGAATAGCGTCCGCTATAAGCACAGTTTTTTTGCACGTGATAACCACGCTCATTTAGCGCCTGATTCACTAAAGGAATTATGCAGATCAAGCAATGGCGCAAACGCACCCAGAAAATCACTGCTGAATGCAATTTGCACATGCAATTCTGATCTTGCGGTCCGATTCTGAGCTAAGTATAGCCAAGGATGCCACAGACCACCGTATTTGACCCACTCTGCTGGGACAGCATCACTTTGATCCAGACTGCTGGATCATCTCTTAAACATGCTGAACATGCGCTTGACACCAAGCATCTGGATATATGACAGGTTATAACCAGGGGTGCTTCTCAATTGGAAGGCTGCAGCCTCGTTAGGCTGGATATCTAGGCTGCCACGTCATCAAGCACCGCTGAAGGCCGTCTTAATTGTGAGGACACTTGGAAGGCAGCCTCGTTTTCACACCCTTTGTTTACTATATTTTGGAGGATGCATCGGGTGCAAGGGCGTAGATTTGAGTTGAACATCGGGGTTGCAGCATGAAGCATTTACATATTTCCATTGATCATGGTATAAATAATGGCGGCGGGGGGGGAAGATGTACTTGCTTGGTTTGATTATTGGAGGGTTACCTCCACCCCATCCCCCCTGGAATCTACGCCCCTGATCGGGTGTATCCATCATGGCCTTCAATCACCCACAATTATTTGCACATGTCCCAAATTATTTTTGCAACATTTTTTATTCACAAAGCTAGAATCAGTCAAAACAAGCCTTTATATAATACATTTTGCAACAGTGATCTTAGGATATATATTTAAACCCTTTCAAATATGAAAAACGGGACCCTAGACTTGTAAAAACAATAAAGCTAAAAAGCTTTTCAAATTTATGTAATTGCCCTTTTATTAATTGTATTTATTTTGTGCTTTGCATCTTTTAATTTGATGTATTGTCTAAACTACTTGCATTTTGTTTCCTACATATTGTCACTGCTGCAAATGCAAATAAAATCTTTAAAAAAAAAATAAGAGTTAAAAGGTTTCTGCCTCCACGGTCACTCGACTCGTTTTCTGCCCTTTTCTAAAATAATTAAGGGATTAAGGACATATTTCTTGTTTTCTGGAGTATATGGGTTTTCTACACAAAGTAAAATATCGCATGTTTCTAACCATGTGGTTCGCCATGCACTTACTAGACCGTCTCATTCTAGCGCTGAATGCTGTGGAGTCTAGCCTACAGCCTCCGAAGGACTGGTCTAGGATGGACACAGCCTTACTAGGCAGCAGCCTTCCGTTTGAGAAGCATAACACTCTTCAACATCATTTGATGGTCATTTGATTAATTACTGCTGAAATGACCGGTTGAAAATGTTCACAAACTCATTTGAATGACTTTAATTGACTAATAGCGCGATTTAAATTGCGCAGAGTTTTGTGAATGAAGCGCAATCTTTAATGAGTCTAATTTACATAGAAAGGAGGCGTGTTTGCGCATAAAGGAATGACAATGACTACATTTAAATATTGAAGACGCAACACAATTTCAGTGCTGATTGCGCCTGCTAAATATGATTGTGGGTGGTTTGTGAATAAGACGCAGATATTTGCCACACGCAAAAGTGCCGCAACTGTTTAGTGAATCTGCCCCAGTGTTTACAGTTTTCCAGAAAATTCACCAACAAATGGATTACTTACAGTTACCTCTGCATATTAAGATAGGAGAAAGTATTTTAACGGTAAGTTAAAATGACTGGACTGATTAAACTTTAAGTCATATAACTTCATTGGTTCTTGTGTCATGATGCTATATTTAATTTAGGCACTGAATACAGGAGTTGATCAATGGTTGTGTTTTGATTTGAGAGTGAATAATGACTTACATTTCAGTCGGTTCATGATCAATCAGTCAGATTGATCGTATGCCTTCATAAGACTTGTAAAATAGTGCACGAGTCGTAATGAATACTTCTATTGTGGTTTTATGGTGTAAATTTCCTTTTGTGTTCCGCAAAAGAAAGAAAGTCACACGGGTCTAGATATTATGGCGAGTAACTAATGATAGAATGTTTGTTTTTGGGTGAACTATTCCTCTAATTTTAGACTTTGACTTTAGACTCCCTATTGCAATTTGCGAGATCGCCAGCTTGTATATGACACATTCAGCCGGGCCATTTTTTGTTCAGCGCTTTGGAAAGTGGCACTTCAGTTGGAAGCTGCTCTCTCACGGACATGGCTGGTTTTGAGTATAATAAAATAAAAACATGAGGCCAGATTCCCAGATTCATTAGCTGTGTACCATCCTCTATCGAAGTTCTCCCTGCAAACAGAGAATACAAATTAAATGTTTTTTTTTTAAACTAACCAGGACATTCTAGATGACAGAACAGGGTTCCACTCACATCAGGGGTGATTACATTTGCATGGAGTTTTTTATGGCAAAAAAAGGGAGAAGCTTGACTGTCGTCCCACTTAAACCTGCCGGTATGCATTAAACATGGCATTGGTACAGGGAATGATGGGTTGGTTTCTTGGATGGGTGCTGCAAAAATTTCACTCCCCCCATCTTGACAGGCACCCATCCGTTCACCGCCCTCCTGTCGAATACAACCCCGGTTAGGCTGTTTTTACCTTCATTCGCTGGGTTTGGTGGCTCCATTGAGCTCCCTGTTGCCCTTTCGCGTGGCAGCTGAGGTCAGCTTTCTCTCCTCATGCCTCTATCGCTTCTCTTCTAGTGCTCTACATGACCTTGCTGTACAGTCAGGGCACACCAAAGCTTCTGGGAAAAAGACAACTGCCCCTGCAATGCAGCTACGGCCATAATGGAGCAGTGACTATGACCTTTTGTGCACACAAATAGTTCAGATCCACAGAGGGAGAAAGACAGCATGGCTGGCTAAAGCCAAGTGCACACATCAAGACAGAAGCTTGTCGCCCTTTCATGTTGTAGATTCTGCGACTAGTGTGCACACTTGTGCGACATGCTCCAACTAGTCAAAGAGTTGCATTTCAATTTCAATTTGGTTGTATATTTAAGCTGTGAGTTTTTTTAATTAAAACGTTTCGCAGAAATGTTCATCATTAAAAATGTAATAAAGGGGGCCTGGGTAGCTCACCGAGTATTGGCGCTGACTACCACACCTGGAGTCGCGAGTTCGAATCCAGGGCGTGCTGAGTGACTCCAGCCAGGTCTCCTAAGCAACCATATTGGCCCGGTTGCTAGGGAGGGTAGAGTCACATGGGGTAACCTCCTCGTGGTCGCGATTAGTAGTTCTCGCTCTCAGTGGGGAGTGTGGTAAGTTGTGCGTGGATCGTGGAGAGTAGCATGAGCCTCCACATGCTGTGAGTCTCCGCGGTGTCATGCACAACGAGCCACGTGATAAGATACACGGATTGACGGTCTTAGTAGCGGAGGCAACTGAGACTTGTCCTCCGCCACCCGGATTGAGGTGAGTAACCGCGCCACCACGAGGACCTACTAAGTAGTGGGAATTCGGCATTCCAAATTGGGAGAAAAGGGGAGAAAAAATAAAAATAAAATAAAATGTAATAAACGATTCAAACGTAAAGTGAATCAAGTTACTATACTGCGGAGGATGCAGCAGACCACCACAATATTTATCATGTCGAAAGTTCGCTTGACTATACTGCACATCTGGAAACATGCCAGGTTATAATGCTCTTCTCCAATGATTGATTATTATTATTATTTGATGAATTACCACTCCTGTGGTGATAGAGAATGTACAAAAACATCTCCTTTAAAATAGGCTGTTCCTGCAGCGGTAATAGAGTGATGTTTATTGCAGCAGGCAAATAACAGGGTTTTAAGAATAAGGCGCAAGCTATAATGAGCCTAATTAACATAGAAAGGAGGTGTTTGCACGTAAAGGAATGACAATTACTTAATTTGAATACTCAAGATTTAACCCTTGTGCGTCAATTTAAAAAAGTTACTCAGAGGTCCTTAGAGGACAAAAATGTCCGTGTCAAAAAACTGCCATAATAATATTATATATTCATATTATTTTCCACTTTCACTGACTTAGATTTTTAACATCAGTCCTGATCATAACTACCAAATATTCATTCATTTTCAGGATTTTAACCCTTTAAATGCCAGTTTGTTTCATAATGCCACTGTTGTTTTTTACACGCACACACACACACACACACACACACACAATTCTCAATACACACATACAAAACACACTCTGACATCCTTACCAACACATACCCACACAATTTTAGCTGCATCATTTATTCAATTGTCCTGCAGTGCTCTATAATACAGCAAACAGAAAATAGGGGAAAAGCATGTAGTTGCTCCATAGGCTAAACATGAGAAAAATGGCGCCATCTGGTGGAAAATATAAAAATGTAAATTCTGAAGCCAGGGCTCCAGAATGAAAGCATAATATCATATAATTCATGATTTTATGCTTTAATGGCACTGGGATCAAATATTGCAGTTTTAATGGGTTTCAATGGGGACATTTTTGTCCTGAAGGTCCTGAGTGTAACTATTTTGTGTACACAGTGTATTATAGATGTATTATAGGAACTGAGGTTGAAATATCAAAATTCCCCCAGAAATACACACCTTTGGCAAACGTTACACCGTTGGCATTAACACATATGATGAAAAACACAAATGATTGAAAAAACAAAACAGAAAAAGATGAAGATGTCCCGGAAGTCGCACAAGGGTTAAACTAGATTGCGAGTGTTTAGTGAATAAGATGCAGGTTTTTGTGCTGAAATGCCACGTGAAAAAGTAGCGCAACTGTTTAGTGAATTTGAGTCTTTAAAGGTGCTGTAAGCTTTTTTTAATGGAAATTATGCAAAAAATGTTCCTACTCCCAGAAAGATATTACTGATATAAGTGTTACGAGATATCTCACCGGTCTCTGTGACAGCTCTAGATTCTGTAAACAGCAAACAAAAATGTGCGCTTTCGACCTGTCAATCATTTTGCGTGTTCTCACTGTATTGTAGTTGCAGCAAATTATTGAGGCTTACTGCCATTTTTATGCAATGATGTTCATAAAAGTTGTCCGTTGAGGGCGCTATTTTGCTGGTATCTTTGGAGTTCGGGGTTTTGGAAAGAGGGGGCGTGACTGATTCAAAGGCTCAGTCTCGAGGAAGTAGAATGTCTGAAATCGCTTACAGCACCTTTAAGGTCAAGTACGTATTAAACATTTTAGTTTGAAGTGTGTATGTGGACTTAAAGAAAATGCATTAATTGAAAAACATTAATTTTGCTATGTTTACGCCTCTCATCCACACTACATTTTTGGTGGAGAAAAACACCGTTCTAGTGTTTCAAAAACGCTCTCCATTACCCCAAGCTTTAGAAAATTATGATGTTAGGTTGTGTGCGTATTTGGCCTAAATATGAGAGAGCAACAAGCTTTTGTCTTCTAGGGTGTGTTTTTCAGATGTTTTGAGTCCCTTAGAAATGACATAATCCAAGAAGACGTCACAAAGTTTAAAACTGATTACACTTTCACAAAGCTTTTATTTGTGTGTTTGTGATTCTTTGAAATCACCAAATTTTATTCTTGGAAAGAAAAGAATCATGAGCTTCAAACACTGACAATGAAACATATGTACATGTGATTTGTATGTAAATGATCCACATATCAACTTTTTAGAAACATTTTAGGACATTGTTTTAAATATTTTCACACAGATAAGAATAAAATGAAATGACATTTCAGTTTGTGTGATAATTCTGCATTTATAAAAGGACAGGTTTGTGTGATTAAGCCATGGTCTTCAAATCTTTACCATTTGAGATATAACTGAGATAAAAATTCAAACAGAATTTATCCTCAATTTGTCATTTAGGTTTACAATTAAGTCTAACAAACATGTTTTAAAAAAGTTCAAGTCATTTCCTTCAGAGGTAAATGGCCTTGCAGAGCACAAACAGTTCAAATTGGACTGCACTGCGGCCAGGTGTCAACTAGACCTTGTTTAAACTTGACTGGAGAGCCAAATCACATTTCTGTCAAGTCTGTTCCTCACACCGAAAGCACTCATCATCTGCCAACAATGTTCAGAGTAACCAACTGACTGCTGGTACGCACACATACAGCACTGTAAAAACCTAGTGAGCTGCCATGCTGTCTACTGACTACATAGGCAGCATCCTAACTAAAATAAAACCTCATAAGTGACTGATTTGGAACACTTTCACTGGCAGCAACTGCAATTGCCACATGGCGCTACACACGAGAAACGTACAAGAGTTTGATGTTAGCATATTGCCTTTCTAATGAAATTATTTTCTAATAAGCATAAACAATACATAGTACCACAAATATTGCATAAATAGTCATTTTTAATTTACATTTTTAACTATATTAATCAATAATGAAATGTATAATTAACATTTCTCTTGCTTTGGCATCTTGGATTATCTTCGCGCAAATATCGCTCCTCACGTCATGCACACAGGAGCAGGGCTGGATTGGTAATCTGGCATGCCGGGCATTTTCCCGGTGGGCCGACGCACTTTGGGGCCGATCAGGGGTGGACTGGCCATCGGGAGAACCGGGCCAGTCGCGAGATAAGCTGAAATGAGCCACAGCGTTTTGCAGAACGGGCCACAAAACGGCGCCGCAATATGCCGAAGGGGGACAGAAAAGGACAGCGACCCCCACCCCCCCACTCAACAACTTTTGGGTCAGTTTCTATGTAAAATCCCAGGCCGATTTCTTTTCCCAGTCCACCCCTGCACAGGAGACTATTGATTTCAATACAGTTTGATGTTAGCATGTTGCTAAGCTAACAACGCGTAATGACGCAATACTTTAATACGTGTCAAAATACCTAGCACACTCAAATATTGGGTAATATATATGTATATATATTTTTTATTTCGACAACTACATTTTGTGGTGTCCCGCACGGTCAAGCACTCTAGCCTTTCAAAGTATACTCTTCTGACCGCGAGCCCGTGCGGACGCGTTCGCCACATGTGCACTACGATTGCTTTTACTCTTTAGTACAGTCAACGGAAGGCGCATGTGCAGACACAGCACAGACACGGATTGTCCGTGTGTCTAGGAAAATTAGGCTGCACACGAACAGTCCACACGTACTGTGCTGATGTCGAAATGTGTATCACGCGCAATACCAAAGTATACTTTTTCTGCCTTCCTCTTTGAAAAACATTCACGTGGGAGCACATGCTGTCTATGTAAGCAGCTTACTATATTTTGAAACAGAGATAATGTGCTTGCTGTTGAAAATCATTATTGAACTTTTAAAATCCTGAGGTAAAATCATAATACAATACATTTTTAATACAAGTTCTTTAAGTTCATTCCAAACATAAAGTGACGAATCGCACCACATTTTTTTTATATTCTGGTCTCAATACAAGTAAAAGAGTTTGTTCACCCAAAAATGAAAATTCTCTCATGACTGACTCACCTTTAAGCCATCCCAGATGTGTATGACTTTCCTTCTTCAGCAGAACCGAAGTGAAGATTTTTATAAGCACATTTCAGCTCTGTATGTCCATACAATGCAAGTAAACAGGTGCCATCAAGCTGCTGGCTGTTTGATGGTCTGAAAGTCATATTTAGGCAACATAAAAGTAATCCAAACTAGTCCAGTCAATCAATTAATGTCTTCTGAAGCAAACCGATAGGTTAGTGTAAGAAGCAAATCGATAATTAAAACATTTTCAACTTTAAATCGTTGCTTCCGGCCAGCACTGGATTGCTGTATGAAATGACCGAACTCTCGCGTGACGTTCTTTCCTCTGTTGTAAACAAAGCGCGTACTTCCAATTTCTTGTGTGAACGAGCCATCACGCTTGCGTCATGCAACATCTACGTGATGGGTCAACTGCTGGCAGGAAGCGGGTGTTTTTTTAAAGTTAATAAAGTTTTAATTATCAATAAAAAAAAATTCACAAACCGATTTGCTTCAGAAGACATTAATTGATCGACTGGAGTAGTTTGGATTACTTTTATGCTGCCTAAATATGACTTTCGGACCATCAAACAGCCAGCAGCAGGATGGCACCTGTTTACATGCATTGTATGGACAAAAGGTGCTTTTCCACTGCACGGTACAGCTCGACTCAACTCGACTTTCCACTGTGGATAGTACCTGGTACCTGGTCCTTTTTTTTAATACCACCTCGGTCGAGGTTCCAAGCGAGCTGAGCCGATACTAAATGTGATGTCAAAACCCTGCAGATCACTGATTGGTCATTGGTCACTGGATTTGCGACACGGGACATCAACCCGCTAGTTTTAAAGTTAGCAACAGCGACAGCAATATCATTTGTTCACGCGACTTTCCAATCGTAAAAAGAAATGGCTGTGCGCAAAACCATGCCGTGGTCAATAAACGAGGTGCAGACGTTCCTCTCGTTAGTAGCCGAGGAGAGGATCCAAGGAGAGCTGGATGGGGCGACGCAGCTATGACGATCAGCCCATAATCCCACCCACGTTGAGGCGGCACTAAACTGCAGTGGAAAAGCAAGCTCAGAAAAGTAAAGTGAACATAGTCGAGTCGAGTCGAACCGTAACGTGCAGTGGAAAAGTGCCAAAACAGAGCTGAAATGTGCTTAAAAATCTTCATTTCGGTTCGGTTCTGTTGAAGAAGGAAAGTCGTACACATCTGGGATGGCTTAAAGGTGAGTCAATCATGAGAGATTTTTCATTTTTGGGAGAACTAACTCTTTAAGCTCAATCGACAGCATGCTAAGTACCACAAAAACTTATTAAAGCTTCCTTTTCTTTAAAAAATTTAAAAATATTGGTTACAGTGTGGCACTTACAATGGAAGTCAATTTTTTTTTAAAGAAAAGCAGGGACGAGTCGAAATACATTTTTTGTGGTAATCAACATTATGCCACAAATACTGCCGATTGCGCTTAACTTGTATTGAACCCAGAATATTCCTTTAACATCTATTTGCAATGGCTCTTACCATTTCAGTGTTGATGCATTTGGATTTTCTAATATCAATTATTTTCCTGCAGTTACAGATTTTCATTAGACCATCTCTAGTAAGACACTGATTAAACTAGACATAACCTGTGCTTATGATACCGACAATTGCAATTTACCTTTTTGTAACCGTAAATGTCAATCTCTTTTAACCACGTCTAAAATATTTCTGTTGCAAAACAACACAAACCTGACGAATAGCTGCAGAGCTCAAATTAAATTGCCATTAACAAAAGACGGTCTGGCCAATTTCGACTCAGAACTTTGAAAACACGAGAGAGCCACTCAAAATTATTCAAAGAACGAGTGAATCACACATTAAAAACACATTAAAGTAGCTGGAGTGAAGACTTCCTTCACACAAACACATTACTCCTTGCGTTTTATTTGGCAGTGGTGATTTTGGGCTGATCTGCTCAGGGCAGCATCTGCTAACAGTCATTCATCAACACCCAATGCACAAATAGAGGCAGCCAGCTGTGGAAGTGGGGTAAATTCAGCGCTTTACATCACTTCCTGCAGTCTGTCTGTAAATGACACACTGTGACACACACATTGCTCTTTTCAGACGAGTTCACACTCTTTCAGTCTGTAAAAGTATGAACTGTCATTTTAACCAAGTCCAGAGATGAAGTAGTTAAGGTGGTTTGAAACAGTGAACGTATAGGCCTTTATCACAGTCCGCGTGTCGTCACATCTGGCTCCAAATAGTAGCGTAACCAAACATCCGCCCATCGATCTGTCTATGGACGATCGCAGTTTTTCTAAACAAATTTAGCCAACTTGGATGCACTTGGCAGTAAACATCAGCCATTTAATCGTTTCTTTGGATTAACTCAGCACTTCACCATATGTGTTATCTACCACTTTAATGTGTAATAGTATCAGAGCGAGGCGATTATCAGCGCAACATTTTCCCAGATCACGAGGAGCTGCGCGCGCTGTTCAGCTGAAGTCCAAAGAGACAACGTTTAAGTGTTTTGAAAGCAATGTGATCAATATCATCGCAAATACTCTGTAGAATCTTTACTCGGAATATACGGGGTTTTTTTACATGACTTACCGTATGCCATTGTCTTGTTCTAATGCTCTTTAATGTGTAAATGTACTCTTGTTTGTATATATTCTTGCATTCAACTAATAAAAAAAACGTACTTTGTGAAGTGTACCCTGATCACATACATCCTGTTTAAAATCATAAATTAACATGACGTCGTTTTTCTTCGTCATCCCCAAGTAATGATTGTACGGTGAGTTAGGTCTGTTTAGATTAAGTATTTGAGATGAATTGTGCATAAAGTAGTCCATGATAATTCCGCGTTGTGGGCACTGTCGTTGAAACAGACTGCAGCGGAAGTTGTTTTACGCTACTAAGCGAAGCTTCCGCTCTATGAACGCGGAAGTGTGATAAAGGCCTATTGTTACTAGTAGGTCTTAGTAAGTTGCGACGTTGCTCACAAATTGTAAACATTGAAACTCCACTTTAAATTACACCCCTTAACCCTGTTCGTTTTTTGCTAACGCATTTTGTGTTCCCGGTCAAAAATGACCGGCCTACTCAGATTGTTAGTAAATCTCTCATATTGCATATATTATCACAAGATATTGCATGCATTAAATATTTTTGTCAACTTCTTTTTTAGTAATTAAGACAGGTTAAAAAAAAAAATATTTATATATATATATATATATATTTTTTTTTTTTTATTATTATTATTATTTTTTTTAATAAATAGGATTCATTGAACTGAGCTTATTGAACCGGGCTAGTGAGGGGCACTCCCTGCAGAAACAATTAAAAATATATAATAATTATGTAATAAATTAATAACCACCTGCTTGATCTGAACAAAGTTTGTGTCATTTTAAAGCTTAGAATCTGGACTTTACAATGCATATACCTGATCCTACCAATTCTTAAATAATGTTCTCATAACCAATAACCAATTCTCGTTCTCATAATTTGCAAATTTGTTATCACAAGAATTATATTCAGAGTTGGTAAAAACATAAAGATGAGATAGCCATGTGTTATATACTGTTGGAAAGGTCTCAATTAGTAGAATGCAACGAGCAAATTAGTTTCACTCAGAGGTCAAACCGCAGTGAGTTTTAGTGTATGAAATTCCCACAGACACACATAAATATAATAAACAGAAGTGTCTTTTTGTCATGTTTTTCCTTATTACTTCCTGAAACATACATGTAACATAGACAATGACATATCGTAACTTACAGCAGACTATCCCGATTCAAACGAGCCCAAACATGACATAATATGATGAGTAGATCTTGAAATATTCCTCAAAGAGTATACATGGAAAGACGATGCACAAAATGGCGCTCGTTTTTACCGGAAAACAATATAAGGGGTAAAGGAAAGTTAAAACAGTTTCCCATATCTCACAGACAACTATAAGTAGGGAAGATCGGGGCAAGTTGTCACTTGGTAAAGTGCTATATTACAGTTACGATAAGATTTGGAGTTAAAAGTCCAATAGCGCAAATGTGTGTTTTCTCTAGCAGAGGTTTTGTATGTTTGATTTAATCATCTAGTTAAAAACCTTTTTAAATTAGAATTATTTTAGTTAATTCTACCCTCCGAAGTAAACTTTCATAATCACCATATTTTTGTTAAACTGTAGCTCTCGGTAAACAAGCAAACATAATAAACCACACTGGCATGCATTCAGGTAAGAGTCAACTACCGGTATATTATAAGGGCAGATTTTCTGCCAAAACGTCTAAAAGTGTTTTCTTAGGACAAATATATTTTTCATGAAAGTCAGGTCGGGGCAGGTTGTCACATGTGTATTAAATGTCATAAGTGTATACAGTTTATCAATGTCACTAGTTTTATGTGTTGGCCAAATCAATGTTTTGATATATTTTTCGTACGTTTCCTTTTCTATTTTTGCTGTTTCAGGCGTAGATCTACAGAGAGGTGTAGATTTTGTTTTGGTCATATTAAAAATCTACACTACTGGTTTACTGGCAGGTTTCATTGTGACAACTTGCCCCATTTAGTGTGGCAAAATGCCCTGCTATTGGGGCAAGCTGTCACAAAAAGTCAACATGTGTTCAATGCACTGTATCTTTTTCTTTTCTGGGCAAAAACGGTGAAAATGTTCAATAGCATTTTTGTAGAGAAGACTTTGAGGTACGTGTCTAAACAGATATTCAACCTACTCTCAAATATTCAGTTGGAGCAAAAAGTTTAACAACTAGCACCATTTACTGGTTACACATTTTTTTCCGCAAAAAGTGTAAATAGTGTGGTGCTTTCCAAACATTCCTCTGTTTGTTTGAGCAGCTCGACATGTTAATTTCTGGCTCAACCAGTGGCGAATGTTTGGGGAGGGACTTCTGTTTGTCCAACCATTGGCAAACAGGGGGATTGTTTGGGAGACCTGTTTGCAAACAGGTTTTCAAATGTTATTTTTGAAATAACTACATGCCTTAACTTTAACAAGTTCTTCCTCGTTTTGACTTGCAATGCGATCTGTAATTTTCACATTACTGCACAAATGAATCACATATTAATAATGTAAAGCAGTCCTAGTTACTGGCAGCCTCTTAAATCTATCCATTGTGGTATTCAATTAGAGCAAAATATCAACAAGTTGATACATATACCATCATACTGCCAAGACATGTCTAAAAAAATATATAGTGGATGTGTCGGTTAATAAGTGTTCAGGCTGTGGAATAAAATGTGGTGTTTTAAAGTGCTGTGTGTTCACCAGTGAGTGAGTTGTGTAGTCTCTGTGGTCTTCAACCTTCAACCGTTTTCTCCCATTAATGAGCTTTTCCTTTGCTCACTCCTGACGCCATTCAGCAGGAAAAAACCCTTTTAATAATTTGTGCTCCTGCGGCTGCTCAGAATGCTCAGCTGAGCACTTTCTCTGACATTCTGCTGATAGAACGACAAACAGAAATGCTTATGATTACAAAAACCTAATTTGACTCCTCCCACGTGCCCAATATTAGCTCAGCTAAAATCTATAAATAAGGGAAAAAACTGTTCAGAAATAAATAGGACATGTTTTCACTCGCTCTGGCTTTGTAACCAACACTTAAGACATATATTGGCCTGTAAGAATATTTGGAAACTTGATTCGCACTTAAAAATGTCTGAATGACGTTGCATTAGATTTTTTTTGCAGATACTGTATTTGTAATTGCAATACACCCATTTGGCACGTTATAACGTTGTACGCTTCAGAAGAGTTGCGAGAGGAACTCAGGTGCCCAGTCCATGGCTGTCTGGGCCACGGCCAGCGCTGCAGCCCCTAATGTGGCCGATAGACCCCACACGGCCATCTTGATAAGCTGGTTAGTGGTTGCTGGCTGAGTGTTCATCAGAAGGGCGAGTTGGTTTTCATGCCGTTTCTGGAGCTGTTCACGTAGGATGGAGTCGGGACGCTGCCGCAGTGTCGAGCTCTGGAAGTCCTTAAAGGTGCTGATGGCGATGCTGAGAAGAGAATGAGAGAAAGTGTTAAGTTAAAGTTTACACTCTCACTAGTTTATTTAATTTGTCTACTAACAAAGTCCAACTGTGTGTGTTCATGCATCACAGGAGATTTATGTCATTTTTGCATCATTTTCAGCACATCTCAAATTCTGTATTGTGTTTAATAGAATTCTGTGCTGGAAATTACATTTTGAACACTTTAAAAAAAAAAAAATTAAATATATATATATATATATAAATCAGACCCCTTTGTCTTGCTAAGACTAATTTCATAGCTAACATTTTATGTATCCTAAATAAATACAATTAAATAATATTTTTAATCTTTTTGCATAATTTCAGCAAAATAACAGCATGATTGGAAATGACGGCCAATAAAAATATTTGGTATTTCCTTTGATTTTTCTTTGTTTTGTGTCATATTTCATCTCAAGCATGCTCTTCACTGACACTTTTGTCCACTTGGTTAACAAGTACACTAACTTTTGAAGAAACTTTATTGTTTTAAAATAAGTATTACTTTATTGTTTGGTGTGACGGAAATGACGCCACAACTGTGGGACAGTTGTAATATTTGAAAATTGATAGAAATCATTTCCACAAAATAAATATTGAAATGGTTTCTGTTTATTTCACTCTTTGTTTAGATGATCAAAGTTTTAAACATGTAATAATTATTATTTTTATAATGGATTTTCATCGTTTAATATTGAAAGTCTGGGTCTGAAGGCTAAAACAGTCAAATCTAGACATAAAAGACACTTGAAAAGCACAAAAAAAAAAAAAAAATGATGAAGGCCTGCAAAAAAGTTTCTGAGCAAATGAGAAAAAAAGTTCAAATCTGTTAGTTTTATATATATATATATAAATAAAAAAAAATAAAAAAATAATAAACCCTTAAGACATGAAAGTGGCCAAAGTTGAAGAAAAACTCTTTGTAAAGACTTAAAAAAAAAAAAAAAAAAAAACCCTGTATGAATAAACTTCACTTACTTATTATCATACTAATATTAGTAAGAAAATGTCTGGGTCCTTTTTTCTTTTTGTTTTACCCCAAAATCAAAATAAACGTCAAATTAGAGAAGTAAAAGGGTTTGCAAACATCATTTCATATAGACGTCAAGAATTACCCCCAAAAGAATTACTATAATGGGACAAAAAATAAAATAAAATTGCATTCTTGTTTCTGTAATGCAGTCAATAAAATCATCAAATTCAATGTCATTTGTTATCGTCACTGAAAACACAAACCAACTGACCAACAAAATGTCACTCGTTGTGGCCGTTGCTGGTTTGGACAAAAACCCAGATTAAATTCAAATCTGACTGGCTGACTTGTAAGAACTAAACAAGATTTGAGAAAAAATTATAATGTGAGCGGTGGATGAGTATGAGGGCATGGCCTGTAGTCCTGTTCAAAAACACATACATCCTCATTTCTGAAGTTTTCCCAAATCCTGCTGAGCCCATGCTGAGGGCTACACCATGCAGATTTCCTCTCGCAACAGTTTGAAGAAAAACATCATTAAAAAATCATAAAATATTCAAATCCATTTCATTATCGTCTCTATGAAAGAATAGTAAACATGGAACACAAATGCCTTTTACGCAAGATAATAACACATCCAGAAAATACATTCAACGTTTAATGAAAAAGTGGCTCTTGAGCGAGAAGTATCATGAGCACACGCTGACGGGCTCTTAAATCATTTTTAACCTTTCTTTTCTTTGATTCTCATCTTTCTCCAGGTCTCATTAGGATCTACAGCTAATGCTCCACAGCTGAAAATAGCTGAGAGGTAACAGCAGAGCAATTAACTTTTAAACTTTCTCGTTACCAGCGGAAAACCTGGGAGACAATGATGTTTTCACAGTCTAACGTGGTGATACAGACCCGGCAGAGTTCTGCCGCTCAAACCGGGCATCAACGTCTTACTACACACAATACAGGCTGGATTCCCGCAGTTTATTTAAAGTTATAGTGCAGCCAAAAATGCAAATGCTGTCACTATTTACTTTCATTTATGTAGTTCAGAACTAGTTCCAATAATATGCTGCGATAATTAAATGCATGATGGACACTTCCAAATTCAACAAACAATTCTACATAAACTTTTAGTCAAATTGTTGTGATTTTTCTGTATGCACCGTAGCTTCACTTGTGAGATTCACAACCAGAATACAAAATGAGCACTAACCATGTGTTAAATGTGTAATTATTTGCTATACTCGCCAGTGATTGGTAACTTTATAAGGATCTGCAACTTAATAGACAAGTTAAACTATAAGAATGACAGTCGAACCCTTGTGAGCTATTCAAATCCAAGGCATATAAACCTTATCTAAAGACACAAGGGCTGGTAACTTTATAAGGAATTGCAATATAATAAATGGTTTTAGAAGAACTGTAAGATTGTAAGAATCTGTAAACATTCAAATACTCAAAGTTTCAGAAGTATAGCCACAAGAAGTAAACAATATGGGCCTCATTCATGAAACATGAGCAGAACATCGTTCATAAAGCCGTTCTGACGTAAATTCTCGGATTCATAAAAGTTTTCGTACTTCAAAACATTAGTTGGTATGAACAAAACTTACACCTGCTCCCGACCCGAGGCAAACTGTCATGACTTCTTTTTTTTTTTATCCCAATTTGGAATGCCCAATTCCCACTACTTAGTAGGTCCTCGTGGTGGGCGGTTACTCACCTCAATCCGGGTGGCGGAGGACAAGTCTCAGTTGCCTCCGCTTCTGAGACCGTCAATCCGCGCATCTTATCACGTGACTCGTTGTGCATGACACCGCGGAGACTCACAGTGCACAACTCACCACGTGCCCCACTGAGGTTACCCCATGTGACTCTACCCTTCCTAGCAACCGGGCCAATTTGGTTGCTTAGGAGACCTGGCTGGAGTCTCTCAGCACATCCTGGATTCGAACTCGCGACTCCAGGGGTGATAGCCAGCATCAGTATTCGCTGAGCTACCCAGGCCCCCTTCTGAAGGTGTTTTTAAAGATTTCTTGTTTCAGTGGCATACCCAAAATTAAAGGATTATAACTTGACAAAACAACGAACAAATAAACAAGGAAGGTCAAGTGTTTGGTATCACTGTAAAGAAAACGCTTAAAATGTTATAATGATATATATTATGAAACATTCGGAAACTCTCAGCCTAAGAAACTAATGAAAAATGACACAAAACATTCAGCCAAAAAAAACTGTTTTTCTTATTTTTCTAATTTGATGTTTTTATATCTCTGGGTGTGAATAAGGTTGCTCAGAAAAACTGCTTTTGTTTTGTTCCCAATCATGTCAACTGCATCTGAGAACATTTTTGCGTGGATACGATAAAGCAATCAAAAGTTTTAGCATTACAAATATAATTTATCATAGTGTCCAAAAGCCTCTCCAAACAAATAAAACATAATAATTGTACATAAGAACTAATTACACATGCAAACACAACAATCACTAAAGGTTTGCATTGCACATTCTGTTATTTTTGTAGCACAATTGGACCATTTTTGAAGGGTCTTTATTGAGCTCTTTTCTCAACAATGACAGTTCATGGTTAACAAAAAAATCGGAAAATAAAAACACAGAATCTTATTCTGTCAGTAAACATAACATCAGTAAATGATTACTGAATTTCCATTTTTAGATAAACGATTCCTTTAACTCTTTACACGATTAGTTCTGTGGGGAATTCGCTCGTCTTCTTCAGCGTTGGTTTCTTTTAACTGCTCTCTTCAAGGTGGCACATATCTGACTGTCTTTGATCATGTCTCTCTCCTTCTTGTCTCTAAAAACAGTTTCTAATTTTACCGTTTCCTCTCTCAGCAGCAGCAGATTGTGTGACCTCTGCCACATCATTCTTCTGTTTTTTTCCCCCTCGCCCTCTTCCTCTCGCTCAATCTGTTCTTTCTGTTGTATAGACGATACAGCAAATGATGGATGTGTTTACATTGGAAGAACATTTCCACAATCTGCACTCAGTCAAACCATCATGACTTCACAGTCTTCATTGAGACTGATTCTGTCCTCGTCTTCCTCCTCTCTGTAGGTCTTACTGACTAATGTGAACTACAAACATATCTGTGCATACAGGGTCGTTCACACAGACCACATTTGAGTCTACTGTTTTTCAATAATTTTCCAGTGTAAACATGAGCTTGAAGGACGTTTTTGTCCATTGCATCACATCTCTGTTTTTTCAACATCTTGCGTGGGAGCACCACATTTTTAAGATGTTGTGTCAAGTTACAAAAAAACTTCAACTGTTAAAAATGCGCTTCAAGACACCTGCGTTCTGCTCTGTTCGTTGTGCTGTGTCTAGCTTCTTTTTACTGCAAGAACACGTCCGGACTGAATGGCCCCTAAAACGTTTCCACACAGAGATCATGATTCTTTGTTACGTTCACATTTGCATTCATTTAGGATTTTTTTCTGCATAAACATACAAATACAGTTGAAGTCAGAAGTTTACATACACTTTGTTAGTATTTGGTAGCATTGCCTTTAAATTGGTTTACTTGGGTCAAACGCTTTGAGTAGCCTTCCACAAGCTTCTCACAATAAGTTGCTGGAATTTTGGCCCATTCCTCCAAACAGAACTGGTGTAACTGAGTCAGGTTTGTAGGCCAACAGTTCAATTTTTTTTTTCATCAGACCAGAGGACATTTCTCCAAAAAGTAAGATCTTTGTCCCCATGTGCACTTGCAAACTGTACTCTGGCTATTTATGGTGGTTTTGGAGCATTGGATTCTTCCTTGCTGAGCAGCCTTTCAGGTTGTGTCGATATAGGACTCATTTTACTGTGGATATAGATACTTGTCTACCTGTTTCCTCCAGCATCTTCACAAGGTACTTTGCTGTTGTTCTGGGATTGATTTGCACTTTTCGCACCAAACTACGTTCATATCTAGGAGACAGAATGCATCTCCTGAGTGGTATGATGGCTGCGTGGTCCCATGGTGTTTATACTTGCATACTATTGTTTGTACAGATGAACGTGGTACCTTCAGGCGTTTGGAAATTGCTCCCAAGGATGAACCAGACTTGTGGAGGTCCACAGTTTTTTTTTTTTTCTGAGGTCTTGGCTGATTTCTTTTGATTTTCCCATGATGTCAAACAAAGAGGCACTGAGTTTGAAGGTAGACCTTAAAATACATCCACAGGTACACCTCCAATTAGCCAAATTGGCTACTTGCCTAAAGACTTGACATCATTTTCTGGAATTTTCCAAGCTGCTTAAAGGCACAGTTAACTTAGTGTATGTAAACTTCTGACCAACTGGAATTGTGATATAGTCAATTAAAAGTGAAACAATCTGTCTGTAAACAATTGTTGGAATAATTACTCGTGTCATGCACAAAGTAGATGTCCTAAACGACTTGCCAAAACTATAGTTTGCTAATATGAAATCTGTGGAGTGGTTAAAAATTTAGTTTTAAATGACTTCAACCTAAGTGTAAGTAAACTTCTGACTTCAACTGTAGTTAATTTTGGCCTTGTGTTTCAAATGGTTATGAGAATCACACTTGGCTTTACTCAGTGTAACAGTCTGGTTGCGGAAGTAAAAATACCATTCATTTTCTCCATGGGGGAATTTACTTTTAACGTTACCTTTTAAACCTTTAAAGACAGACCTACTGTGAGCGCCAAGGTTGTTTATCGATGGTATATGCTTCTGCTGAAGCCATCAGTCCACTGTATTTCAACTTCATTTAAAAAAAAGTGTGTTTAACCCTTAAAAGCATGGGTGTTTCTCCAAACATTCATACGGACTCGTGTCTATAGTGACCCGGCACAAATGGATTTACAAAATGACTAGATAGTGTCAAATTTTCTAAACATTTTCAAGACGAATTGAATATAATAGAATATATTCTGATATATTTTTATGTTTTATTTTTCATATATCAAAGAGATATAGAACAAATATATAAACAGAATAAAATCTAGAACAAGATTAATTACTTCCACACTAAAATTTCATGAGATGCAACTGGCTGTCAAACACATATTGAGCAACACGTAACACATAATCTACACATATGTATTTTCTCAGGCACTTTTTGAGTATAAATAGACACACGACTTTTCAATTTCAGTTGTACACCAAACTTACAATAGCCAAATCATACTGTTCATGTGTCACACTTGCTATAGTTTACTTCCATGTTGCTGCTTCATCTCTATGAATATAGTACTTGTTTTCTTGTAATAAACAAAGAAAGAAAGAGAAAGGTTGAGGAATACTAAAGGCATGTGGGCACAACTCCCAAAAAATAAATGAGGTACATGGGTTGGAATGAGGTCTAAGGTCACTTCAGACCCGAGGTATGCATTTAAAGGTTATTGAAGAGTGAAGAGAAAGATCCACCAATCAGAAAAATGCGGCAAACAAAGCACACAAAAACAGCTCTCCCTACACTCTCAAATAGGGCTGGGCGATAGGACGATGCTATCGGATATCGACGATGTATTTCAAATCTCCCAATGTCGATTTCAACACTCATTGACTGATGATGATCGACAATATCGGTAAATGGCAAAACCATGGAGCTGGGAAGTCACCAGATATATTAAACAGTAGCCCTGGGTGGGAAATTTTCACCCACCATCCGCCAAATGCGACGAGGCTGAATCCAGCTGCTTATTCACAAGCTCCTCATCCCAATGCAGGTATTTAATGAGTGGGTAAGTTTGCTCTGTCTGCATGACATCTCGGAGTAACACATGACAAGAAATGCTGTTGAACACACAGACATGTGCTTGAAGAAACACTTCATTATATTTTTAAGAACAGACAAAAAAATCCGTAAAAGCCCGTGTCTGATGCAGTGTTTGTTCAAAGGCGTGCAGCACGAGCCTGTCTCATGGAACATGTGCATGTAAAGAGTTCTCACTTTCTTTTCTGTTTCAGACATTTACACACATTTGGCAGCATTATTTTGGGAACACAAGGAAATGTATTAGGCTTACACATAATATTAAACTGATGTTTACTATTCGTTTAAGTACAGACTAAGTGAACAAACTGTTTTAGCTGTTTTGAAAGCAGAAATTATGTGGATCGTGTTGAACTTTCTATAGATAATGGTTTATTTCATTTAAATATTATTATAATTATTATCTTTACATTTATAATTGTCTTTTGTTCTTAATTTTTAAGCTATTAGTAATTTTCCACCTGTTGTTGTAGACAAATACTTGCGTGATGGCAAATGGGGCCGTTGACGGTAAATGATTGGATTTGGCGAGGTGGTTATATAAGATTTTTTTGATCACTTTGTTATTTTAATTGCTTTTTTTCGTTTGATTTAAAGTGCAATTTGAATATAGAAAAATCATTTGTTTAAGTTTTTCTTGTTCCAATAAATTAATTACATTTTTAAAGCAAAATTAATAAAGCAAAAATATTCAACGACCCTCGGCAGGGGGGTTGAAAATATATATTCAGACATCGCAATATTTTTTAAGGTGATTATCGATAAGATCGCCCAGCCCTACTCTCACGAATATTTTGTGATATTTTTGCAAAAATCTTAACCCTTGTGCACCAATAAAAAAAAGGACCTTAGGGGACAAAAATGTCCACGTCATAAAACTGGCATAATAATATTATATATTAATATTATTTTCCATTTTCAATTAGTTAGTTTTTTTTACCAATATCAGTCCTGATCATAACTACCAAATATTCATTCATTTTAAAAGCCAGTTTGTTTATATAATGCCACTGTTGTTTTTTATGGGGGAAAAAAACACAAAAAATTCGTTATTTTCAATATACTAAATGCTTAGGGGATTATCACAGTCTGGGTGATTAGCAACAACATTGACTTTGATGCTTTATTATTTTCTGTTTGTTTAAATAATGCCACTGTTGTTTTTTTACACACACACACACACACATATTTCTCGATACACATATAAAACACACTCTGACATCCATACCAACACACACACACAATTTTATCTGCATCGTTTATTCAGTTGGCCTGCAGTGCTCTATAATACAGCAAACAGAGAATAGGTGAAAAGCATGTATTTGCTCCATAGGCTAAACACGAGAAAAATGGTGCCATCTGGTAGGAAATATTAAAATGTAAAGTTTGAAGCCAGGGCTCCATAATGAAAGCATAATATCATAGAATTCATGATTTTATGCTTTAATGGCACTGGGATCAAATATTGCAGTTTTAATGGGTTTCAGTGGGCACATTTTTGTCCTGAAGGTCCTGAGTGTAACTATTTTGTGTACACAGTGTATTATAGATGTATTATAGGAACTGATGTTGAAATATCAAAATTCCCCCCCAAAAATACACACCTTTGGCAAACTTTATAATGTTAGCATTAACACAGCCAAAATGATCGAAAAAACAAAAATTAAAAAGACAAAAATGTCCCGAAGGTCGCACAAGCTTTAAAATGTATTGTATATATACTAAATCAACAACTTTAAATCAGTAGTTGTATATTTTTTATTCAATTACGTCATTTGCAATGTTTCATGGGATTATAGTTCATTCCCTCATGAAAGATGTTAAGTCTTGTATCTTGTCTTTTTGTCCAAATGTCAAATACTTTTCTGCTTCAAATCAAAGTTTGTAATGTTGTGATTGACTCAGAGCTGAAATTTCTAGGGGAAAAAAATTTATGGGAAAACCAAGAAGGCTGAAAAAGTCACTGGGCACTGTTACACTCTACATTTCAACATTTATTTTAAAGTATGGCATATTCCAATATTTTTTCATAAAGAATGGCCCCATTTGCATCCAAGGAGGTCCAGGCAAAGCCTTGAACATCCACTGACCTTAGAAGGTGGCACATGCTTATAAACCTGATCACTGTTAGAGCCTTGGGAGCCAGTTAAACGTTTTTAGAGCGTTTGCTTAAACCACTCTCTCTCTCGCTGTCATAACATGACGGGTTAACACAGTTCAGTGGCATACTCTAATTCAATGCGTCCTTCCATCTCACACACATGATGGTCCTATTATTACACTTGCTGCTGAGATGGTATGCCCAATTACCCATGAGTCTGCACTCTGCCTGCATGTGTGTGTGTGTCCTGCAGGCTTGTGTGAATCAGCTCTGATATCCTGATGACCCGTCAGCTCTGCCTCTTTGTCATGTCTCTGGGAGATGCTCGTTCAAGCGCAATGTGACGCATTATAGGCCTTTGTTTACTGGACTCTCTCATTCACACAGTGCCCATTTACACCTGGAATTAACATGCGTTTTCGGAGATCAGATCGCACTTGACCACTTTAAAAGCCAAGTGTAAATGCACCCAAGTTGCACTGTGACCGGACCACTGAAACCACATTCGGAGGTGGTCAAGAACAGATTCTGACCACATTTTACGAAGATGTAGCCTAAACACGAATTTTAGCTAACATTTTTGTTCTATACATAACTATGTTAGCTGAAGTGATGGCCCATGGGTAAATGGAAAGAACGCTACCACCAGTACATTTACATGCACTTTAAAAGTTCGATTTCAATCAGACTAAAATCTTCAATCATCATTTTAAAATGTCATGTAAATGCTTTAGTCTGACTGAAACTGTGCTAGTATGAATTTTGTGTAGTCAGACTTACAGACTAAATATAATACACATTCGGAGATGGTTAAGGACAGATGCTGAGGTCGACCGATAGTGGATTTTGCCGATACCGATAACTACATTTTTACAGATTTTTGGCCGATACCGATTTTAATAAAAACTACAGAATGATAACAATACAGATATTATGCAACTTACCTTATTTCGTCATCAGATCACTGTTTTACTTAAGAACAGGGATGCACCGATTTATTGGCTGCTAATATTTATCGGCCAATTATTGACCGAATTAAAACCATCGGCATATCGATAAAAAACATTGAAAACGCAGATATGAAAAACCAATGTTTTTTTTTGTTTTTGTTTTTTTTTTATAATTAATTAATAACAGACTTTGTAAAAACTCCAGAAATAATAATAGCCACAATATGTAGAAGGGTTGACACAAGAGGTCGACCGATAATGGATTTTGCCAATACCGATATCTAAGGTGGTGGAAAAGTCCGATAACCGATTAATCGGCTGATATTTTTTTTTAAATCCATTTATAAAATGATAAAAAAACTTAGTCTTTTCTTACTATGAAGGGCACAGCTACTGGGGCCACAAGAGTCCAAAATAAACAAAATCCCAAAAGCAGTTTATTATGCAACCAAACTCTTAATAATAACTAGAAAAATTAAGATTTGGTGCATTACGGGGGACTTTCAATTTTAAGAAAGTCCAGATTTGGCTACGTTTCAGTATGCAATTATTTACCAAATGAAACTTTTTATAGCACACACCAGATTAGAGGTTGACCGATAGGGGGCTTTTTCCGATACGATAACTAAGGTGAGAAAACAGGCCGATAGCGGATTAATCGGCCGATAGTTTTTAAAATGTATAATATGAATGAAAACTTTCCACTCAATCTAAAATAGTGCTGAACTTTATTAAGTATCACTTTCAATGGCAATACTTTATACATTTCTCTCACACTGGTATCTTCTTCAAAACCTTTGCCATCTGAAAATAATTAATTAAAATACTAATTAAAATATTACAGGTCAAATGTGTTTGTTGTTCTGCAGTAACATAAAACACTTACAAAGCCAATTAGTGACTGTATGCTTCATCACTACTGACAATATTTATTATTTTATTTTATTGTCATATAAACTATATGAATGATGTACAAGAAAGGGAGAGAGAAAAGGGATAGAAACAAAATAAACTCAAGTCTTGTATTTTTAAAGGTAATTTTATAAAGGCATTTTGTATATATATATACAGTTGTGCTCAAAAGTTTGCATACCCTTGGAGAATTGGTAATATATGTACCATTTCTAAAGAAAACATGAGTGAGCAGGCAAAACATATTTCTTTTATTTCTTATGAGATTCATATTCAACTGTAGGTTATAACAGAATGGCACAATCATAAAACAAAACATGGCAACAAAGAAAAAAATGAAATGACCCCTGTTCAAAAGTCTGCATACCCTTAGTTCTTAATACTGTGTATTGCCCCCTTTAGCATCAATGACAGGGTGCAGTCTTTTGTAATAGTTGTCTATGAGGCCCCAAATTCTTGCAGGTGGTATAGCTGCCCATTCGTCTTGGCAAAATGCCTCCAGATCATGCAAAGTCTTTGGTCGTCTTGCATGAACCGCACGTTTGAGATCTCCCCAGAGTGGCTCGATGATATTAAGGTCAGGAGACTGTGATGGCCACTCCAGAACCTTCATCTTTTTCTGCTGTAACCACTGGAAGGTCAACTTGGCCTTGTGCTTAGGGTCATTGTCGTGCTGGAAAGTCCAAGAGCGTCCCATGCGCAGCTTTCGTGCAGAAGAATGCAAAT
This sequence comes from Myxocyprinus asiaticus, assembly GCF_019703515.2. Taxonomy (NCBI): domain Eukaryota; kingdom Metazoa; phylum Chordata; class Actinopteri; order Cypriniformes; family Catostomidae; genus Myxocyprinus; species Myxocyprinus asiaticus. The sequence goes on along the minus strand of NC_059377.1, from coordinate 42,023,331 downwards.
TGTCTGCCAGTATTTTCTGATAACATGCTGCATTCATCTTGCCATCAATTTTCACAAGATTCCCCGTGCCTTTAGAGCTCACCCCCCCGCAAAACATCAGTGAGCCACCACCATGCTTCACAGTGGGGATGGTATTCTTTTCACTATAGGCCTTGTTGACCCCTCTCCAAACATAGCACTTACGGTTGTGACCATAAAGCTCTATTTTGGTCTCGTCACTCCAAATTACAGTGTGCCAGAAGCTGTGAGGCGTGTCAAGGTGTTGTCGGGCATATTGTAACCAGGCTTTTTTGTGGCATTGGCGCAGTAAAGGCTTCTTTCTGGCAACTCGACCATGCAGCTCATTTTTGTTCAAGTATCGTCGTATTGTGCTCCTTGAAACAACCACACCGTCTTTTTCCAGAGCAGCCTGTATTTCTCCTGAGGTTACCTGTGGGTTTTTCTTTGTATCCTGAACAATTCTTCTGGCAGTTGTGGCTGAAATCTTTCTTGGTCTACTTGACCTTGACTTGATATCAAGAGATCCCCGAATTTTCCACTTCTTAATAAGTGACTGAACAGTACTGACTGGCATTTTCAAGGCTTTGGATATCTTTTTATATCCTTTTCCATCTTTATAAAGTCCCATTACCTTGTTACGCAGGTCTTTTGACAGTTCTTTTCTGCTCCCCATGGCTCAGTATCTAGCCTGCTCAGTGCATCCATGTGAGAGCTAACAAACTCATTGACTATTTATACACAGGCACTAATTGCAATTTAAAAAGCCACAGGTGTGGGAAATTAACCTTTAATTGCCATTTAAACCTGTGTGTGACCTTGTGTGTCTGTAACAAGGCCAAACATTCAAGGGTATGTCAACTTTTGATCAGGGCCATTTGGGTGATTTCTGTTATCATTATGATTTACAAAGGAGCCAAACAACTATGTGATAATAAATGGCTTCATATGATCACTATCCTTAAATAAAAGACAGTTTTTTTGCATGATCAGTCATATTTTCAAAATCAATGCCAAAATTTCACAATTTCTGCCAGGGTATGCAAACTTTTGCGCACAACTGTATATATGTGTGTGTGTGCCCTCTAATGAATATGAAATTTATATTACAGACGTAAATATTTGACCATATTCTTACGTTTTTTTTGTTTGTTTGTTTTGTACATAACTACGTCATAAAATTAGGAAGCTTGGACAGAAGTTCATTTTGTCAGAATGGAAAAATGTTTGGGAAACTTTATAATCACAAAACTATAAAACGTAAAGCTATTCCTGTGAGTTTGCTAGCGCTTGGTCTTCTGAAGTGAGCGGCCAAGCAAAAGTAAAAACTCAGGCAGCATATTCATATAAGTTTGGCATTAATTGTTGATTTACTAATGATAATTAATTTTTTTATTAACTTAGAAACAAAACCTCTTCAGAGTGCTCATGTTTATAGCCTGACTGCACAAATTTATAAGTAACTTTTTTTTAATTCAAAACAGCATATTAAGAGGAGAGATAAGCAGTTTCCATCCTTGACTTTGTAACATTGTTCTAACCATCCGAACAGCTAATGTTAGCTCTAATGTTATCCTCTCTCTACCTTGTCGGCAATGCAATTCTCCAGTGCAGCGATTAGTTATAAACAAATTAATTATCGAACCACCTTTGTACCATGACAATAATCATAATGTGTATTGTATCAGTACTAGTGATCGACTGATATGGGTTTTTTAATGGCCGATGCCGATATCCAGAGAGCAGGGTGGCCGATAGGCCGATACAATGCCGATTCATCACACAATTTAATATAGTGAATAACATAAACATAAAATTGCTACAAAAATGAATAAACTCTTTAGCACTATATTTACTCAATTTCACACTAACTTTGAAAAAAAAATTCTAAAAAAATAATTTTGTATTTTATATGGTAGATAGCAGTTTCTTCTGATTTCTGTTTGGCCATAAAATTGTAGTAATTTATTTGCACGTGAAGAAATTGTTAATATATTAGGAAGAAGGAAATAACAGTACACACAGTATCCAGCAACCATGAATGGCATGTCCATGTTAACAAGCACATTTACTCAAAATACAGAATCAAACCAACTGCACATAAAGTGACAGTGAATAAGACATTAACTTATAGAGCACGCGAAGCGCTTTTACTTTGAAGTTACACTCACGTGCTCGTGCGGATCCAGCACGAGCAGCAAACTCCTGACAGTTTAAATGGTCTGGATCGCCTGCTTGGATTGTTACGGACTGACCGTCATGATTTGTGAATCAGAGGAACTTTTGATCCTGAAGTTTTTGATACTGACTGATGGAATACGCGCTTCAGAGGAAGATATTAGATGAGCGCTCGATGGGAAGAAAACACTGGATTTTCATGAGGTTCGTGAATTACATCTGTTTAAACGAAATATCTGCATATTTGCAGACGGTATATAATATGTTTTATTGATATTTGCCTTTTATCATTAGAAAAGTTACAGGGAACTGCTGAGGAGAGGAAGTGCTTCAGAAGAATATTTATGAGCGCTCCACAGGATGCTGGATCTGCTCAAGTTGTGTGATGTTGGTTTATTACATCTGTTTAAACAAGATTTGTGCATATTGCAGATGGTATATGATATTAGTTTTATTGATATTTGCCTTTTTATCATTAGACAAGGCAGTTAATAGTTACAGGGAACTGTTGAGGAGAGAGAGGGAGAATTAAACAGGTGAGCACTTTAACATAATGAGCTCAAACGCATCTGCAGTGGCTCTGATATGCGGACCGTTTAAATGACACTGTGTTGCTTACCAGTCTATTATTGTAGTAACACGATGGCACGTAACAACAAAATGAACCGTGACTGGTCGTTTACATGTCTCAGTCGCTTCATATGCAAGCAGGCGATTCTCAGCGCCCTCAAGAAACAAATCAGCCAAATGGGAAAATGTATCGGCCGATGTCGATTTTTAAAAATTCAGAATATCGGCCGATTTATCGGCATCGGCGATATATCAGTTGACCACTAATGCATACCTTGGCTTTTCTCTGTCAATGTTTTAAACCTGCTTTTGTAGCATCCGTCTCTATAAATAGCCTAGTCAAGCTGCGCAATAAACTCCAAGCTGAGTCAGTGATTGTTTTTATTTAACCTCTAGAGGGTGCCGTTATATTGTTAAACCAAGGAGTTCAGACTGCAGAACCCTCTATCGCCAGCCACAGAGAAATTAAACCAAAAATAACTATCGGAAACTTTGGGGGTTGATTTTTCTGATAGCCGATAGTTAAAAACCGCAACTATCGGCACCGATTAATCGGTAAAACAGATATATCGGTGTACCTCTAATTCTGACTACATTCTACTAATGTGATTTCATTATCTAAACACAACTACGTTAGCAGAAGTGATAAGCAGACTAAAATAATAATTTGTCTTTTAAAAATGTAAACGCTTTCGGCCATCTGAAATTGTACCAGTCCGTTTCTTACGAAGTCGGAAAAGAGCTAGATGATGCAACTGTAGCTCTGCTTCGTCCAGCAGGTACAGCATAAATGTTAATCTGACCGTAACTGGCCTCGCGTTGTGCACATGCTCTGAAAGACAGAGGTTACACGCAACGTTTGCTGTCCTTCCTTCAATTATTTTACTACGCATTTTGTCATGTATACTTGGACAGACAGATGAAGATTGTAGCTTGACTACGCAAAAACACGCTGTAGCTCTATTATTCATGCTACGACTGGATGATATGGCTAAAAAATTAAATGGCAATATTTTTCAACATATTTACGAAATTCTAATTCTATATCTCGATAATAATTTATTTGCTCTGAAATGCAATAAAAGTGATTTATTTTTTCATAGTAACCATCATTTTAACCAAAAAGCCATTGCAGCCAAGTAGATTTAAAATGCTAAATGCATAAAAAAATTTTGATGGCATGTTTTTCACAGTTTTTCATTAAATGAACATAACAGTGAAAAATTATATTTAATAATTAAACATTATATATATATATATATATATATATATATATATATATATATATATATATATATATATATATATATATAAATATAACAATACAGCAATAAAACAATACTAACCTGCATTTATTTTTACTAAAACATTTTTAATGAACAGAGTGTACCAAACTAAAACTTTATTAAATACTGAATTATTATTGTGAAGAGGTAGGCCGATATATCGGTTTTACCGATTAATCTGTGCCGATAGTTGCTTTTTAGAACTATCGGTTATCTGCAAAAATAGTTTTTTCATAATTTAGTCATTTCAAAATAAGAGTCCCCTGGTGTGTTTCGGGCTTGTTTATACTTGAAGTCCTGCGTTCTGCACCAAATCTTAGTTTTTCTGGTTGTTCCTGGGATTTTGGTTGAACAAAAAAAAAATGCATCTGGGATTTTATTCATTTTGGACTCTTTATCTTTGCTCGCCATAGTAGAGAAAGAATTTAAAAAAAAAGTGACATTCTATATATCGATTTTAAAACATCGGCCTTCGACCATCTCAGTTAGTTGTTGGCAAGATCCACTATCGGTCAAGCTTTATTATCGTGATAATCCTGAATTATTATTATTATTATTATTATTACTATTTTATTTACTATGTGTCAATTTGTTTGTATACTGTTTTGTTTTTAGGGATGTAACGGTTTCATGAAATACCTAGGTTTGCATGAATATAAAGTTAGTTTTTTACTTTTCTATAACTTAAATCAGATAAATTAAGACAGAATTGACTTCCTTATTTTACATTCAACCGTCACTCCATTTTAAAGGCGACAATGCATCCGTATAATACATATTATTAAATGTTTGGAATTGCCCGAATGTTTGTACACAATTCAAGCGAACCGCTCTGAGCATGTTAAACATGAGTCCCAAGCGATACTATTGTAAATATTAAATATATCGACAAGCCCTTATTCAGGCGGAGCAAGTTATTACAAGACAAACATTTTATTCTTTGAAATAACGTGCACAGACTAATCGTGCACAATGAGATACATAAGTGCACATGTAAACAGTCAATTTTGATTTCATGTTGACTTTAATCTGTGCACTTACATCTACTCAAATCAACTCTCAAATACATTATTTTTCTGAATAAAACCTCTAACACGTGGCCTGTACACACAATCTAATCAAACAAGCAACATTATCAGCACATTATTCTTGGTGATAATATAACTTTATTGCGTTTATAAAGCAGCAGACGAGCAGAGGGCGGCATGTTAGCCTGAGGGCGTGTTCAGAGGGGTAATAATGAATAACATTTGAGGGTCAAAGCCATTAGGGAGGACGTGCCACTCCTCATTACTGAACTCCACAGGGTCAAACAGCACAAAAGAGAGCAAGGTCACAGGTCACGGCCTCAAGAGGGTCTGCTCATTTCACTGACACACACACGTATGTTCCTTTGTCAGTAGGGCCGCAGATGCTACAGGGGGAGAGGTTATGCAAAACAGGGAAGGGCCTTAATAATCCAGAGGGGCGGGGCATAATAATTGCAGGACTGATTTGCATAAGACAGCGAGACGGTATTACTTTGTCTTTTCTATTCTTTTTCACCAGTCTGTGATATTGGCATACAGTAGGTACTAGGGGTGTAATAGTATACATTTTTCATGGTTCGGTTTGTATCGCGGTTTTAGGGTCACGGTTTCGGTACGGTTTGGTATTTGTTATGTTCAGAAAAAAAAATATTACTGCCAAATCCAAAGTAAACATATTCTACTTGGTAACGGACCCTTCAAGAGATTTGCCCTCACTACAAATCACCATGGTTTTACTACAGTAACCATAGTTTAACCATGGTTGTAGTAAAATCATAGTAACCACAAAATTAACATGGTTACTGTCATGGTTACAATACTATAGTAAAATCAAGGTTACAATATTGCCACTACAGTATTACTGAATAAACCATAGTTAATTTTCATTAGTGTCCTTAACTAAAAAAAACTTTTTCTCTAATTACTAAATCAATATTTTAACAATACCTTCACTAATAAGCTACATGCATCAACAAAGTGCATTTAAAACTCATCTCAACATATATTCAATATTCAGAAGCCATACATCACTATAGAAGGAATAATCTTGTTATTAAAATGCATACGAGAAGGGATGTTGTGATAATGCTGCTCGGGTATTTTAATCATACATGGAAATCCCACATGAACATCCCATGTGCTTTAGTTATTGTTTCATGTCTGTCTGAATTAGCACTTAAATCCTGCTTAAAAATGGAAGGGAGTGTGTGCAGTTTCGGCTCACCTGCGGCTCTTTCCCGGGGTGATGTCGGAGTAAATGATTAATCATGTATCAATGTATTACTATAATGGCATTTTAATGCCATTAATCAAAGCGCATTATACACCTTTTTCACAGACTGTGATGATAAGCTTCCACCTTATTTAGCAGCGTAAATAGCAAACTTTTTGATATGATACATTTTTTAAATATTGAGTGTAAGTTTATAACATCATGCTTTGTGTTATATTACCCTGTAATTAGTTTTAAAAATGAATTACCACAGCTGTGAGGGGGTTTCGATGACAGCTGCTGAGAGAGTGACAGTAAATTTGGCATCTTCTCCCATCTGACTGTTAATCCAACGCTCTCTATTTGATTTTTTTTTCTGGAAAGTCATTCAAATGTAATAGTGAACGTTTTCATTTGGTCTTGGAGCAAATGGTTAAGTGAAAATAATATTTGCTGTGGTCTCCCATTCACCGCTGTCAAAGTTTACCCTGCAATCGTGAACTTCCACGTTCCAAAACCAGGAGTGTGAAAACGGTCTATTGATGCTCGTGATCGATTACAGCCGCGTGAGGAAACAGGAAGAACTTGCGTGCGCGTTTTAATCTCTCACGCGCATTATTATTTTTATTTTTTTCCTCCCCAGTTCAGAATGCTAAATTCCCAATGCGCTCTAAGTCCTCGTGGTGGCGTAGTGACACGCCTCAATCCGGGTGGCAGAGGACGAATCTCAGTTGCCTCCGCGTCTGAGACCGTCAATCCGCGCATCTTATCACGTGGCTTGTTGAGCACGTTACCACGGAGACGTAGCACGTGTGGAGGCTTCGTGCTATTCTCCGCGGCATCCACACACAACTCACCACACACTCCACCGTGAGCGAGAACCACATTATAGCGACCACAAGGAGGTTACCCCATGTGACTCTACCCTCCCTAGCAACCGGGCCAATTTGGTTGCTTAGGAGACCTGGCTGGAGTCACTCAGCACACCCTGGATTCAAACGACAGAAATATTTTACTATTGCATAATATAATATATTTATATTATAATATAATTGTAATACAAAAATATATTTTTTTATACGAGTTCCAAAAACAACAGTGTAAATGTAAAATGTAAAAAAGCCGACCAAAAAGAGAGACATTAAGTATTTCAAAATATTTTGATATTTAAAACAATATTTTTCATGTCATAAGTTTTAAAGCCTTTAAAGGAAATCATTATATCCCTATTTTATTATTTGATTTATATATTTGAAGTTATGTAAAAATGCACCTAAGAAATATGACAATTTATACGATAATTAATCGTGAAAGCCTTAAAACAGACAATTAATCATAATCACAATTATTTGTTTGACAATAAATCGTCAGCCAAATTTCATAATCGTGACTGCCCTACACACTGGGGACAAAGTGAGGATAAAAATATGGATGAATACTCTCAATGATGAAAGATTTGGATACATCGAATCCCCACGTGAGTGTTTATATTTCACCTCTAGAGGCCAGTGGTATAATCATCCAGCGCCAGAAATAGAGGAACAATAAAATCCTTATAGAGAAATAATAAAAAAAGATTTTTGCCGATAACTGATTGTTCCAAGAAGCAACTATCGGCACCAATTAATCGGTTAAACCGATATATCAGGCTGCATCTGACTAGAGACTGAAAACTAGTGAGACACGACGCAACCAAAGAGTCTGACGCATGAGTACATATAGCCTCCCAACAATTCAAAATAGCGCAGACGGATGTAGGCAATAATAGGGTTATGTTCAATGATTTGGAAATATAAACAAACAATATTTTGACTTATAAAGCCACTTTTTGTATTGTCTAATTGCTTGTCTCTTGCCACAATATATGTACAGTATATGATGTAGCCTCATGTATTTCAATCATTTAAATTATAAAAGGGCTTATTTATTATATATTATTAGGGGTCAAGCCCTGAAAGGGCGAAGATGCTTATTGTATTCGTTAGTGTTTTTTTTTTCTATCATGGGAGTCTATGGCAGCCCATAGAACCGTTCGCAGGAAAGTTATGAAATTTTGCACACAGCTAGAGGACAGTCTGAACTGATACCACAGCAAATTTGGAGTCTGTAACTCAAACCCTTTAGTGCCACCTACAGGTCAAAGTTTCAATCATGTTTACGCTAATAACTGTAATTCCTAGAGACAAAATTCAAAATTTTCCCCCGATTCCTGAGCTCACGCCGAGTCGAATGCATACCTTGGTTTCGATTTCCGCCCGACTAGATTTTCCGCCATTTTGAATTTTAAGGAAACACGTTTTTTCGCTACTCCTCCTACAATTTTTGTCCAATTTCCACCAAAATTGTTTTAAAGCAATCGTGAGATAGAGCTACACAAAAGGTATCACTTTTTTTCGATGTTTGAAATCGTTCTCGATAAATGGCTTCACGAAGCTGATGGCGAGCACGCCAAAATGGATGTTATGCTGTATCTCCGCAACACTTTGACGGATTGTGACAAAACTTGGTATGTGTCATCGCCATCATGCCTTGAGGTGACCTGCAGTGTTTCGCCACACTGCCCCCTTCTGGTCAGGAGATTTTGGCTTATAACTACAAAAATTATAAAACTGGTCTCTTTAGATTCAGTAACGATATCCAATTTTCCCATGTCGGCCCTTTTGGGCGTCGCCCATTTTGAATTTTGTCGCAAAATGCTGTATTTTATGAACGCATTGGCTTATCGTTACGAAACTGTGTATGTGTCATCAGGACCATGCCCTGAAGGTGCCTGAGAAGTTTGGGTCCGGTGCCACCTAGTGGTGGAAAAATGCTTTTTTTTTTTTTTACTTTGTGAGCTTATAACTTTTAGTGGCATTGGTCTATTTTCACAGAACTGGTCTTGTTAAATTCGGGAGGTCTTGCCGAGCGCAACGATACCATATTTACTATGGTTCACCTTATGGCCTGTTGCCATTTTGAAAATAGTTCCGAAACTACTTTAGCGAATTGCTTCAAAGCCGTTCGTCCAATCGGAACGAAACCACCAAAATAAGATGTGTCATTAGTCAATTTCTTAAAATAAGAGAGAACATGGCAAAATTTTGCTCGTAAATGCCAAAAACAAGCCGATGAATTTTAAAAGTGGTCTAACTCTTAAGTGAAATGAGATATTTTCACCAAACTTGACACACTTATATAAGGGCTCAACCTGAGAACACACAGAAAAAGTTGCAGGGTTTGGCCATTTGGTGGCGCTAGAACAGGGAACCATATGAAAGTGGCTCTAAATATAGAAACATTGGTCCGATTAATTTCAAAATTTGCATGCAGTAACTTTGCATTCAGTGTCTTTATGGGAGTTGCCATCATTGATCATGAGGACAGTTGCATATATTGAGAAACATGGCAGCCATTGGCCAATCATCAACAAATTTGACATTGAGCACACCAAAATGGACTTGAAGCTGTATGTTTACATTTATGGAAGACTGGTCTTGTTAGATTGTGTGGGTCATGCAGAGAACAATGATACCATGGTTGGCCATGATTTGATTTTATGTAAACGTTTTGTTGTTGCTATTACTCCTATAACATTTGTCTAATCAACAAGAAATTGAAATCTGATGAATATTTGCAGACCATGCCTGAAAATATTAGCAAATAGATTATTTTGTTTAGAACTGTTTCACAAACAAATTTGAAAGTACCAAATTTATAAAAAAAAAAAAAATACCAAAGAGTAATTAAGGCTGTTGCATTTGCTTAGTAAAATGAAAATATTTTAGGACCTTGCCCTGGGGGGTCACTGTGAATTCTGGATGCCCTGTAGTAGACAATGGCTGAAAGTGCTTGCTTGAAATATTTAAATCAATTAGACAAATTGTTTTCAATTAAGTTAGTCACAAAAAAAAACCTGCACTGTACAATAACCTGTCTCCACACTGTACATTTACAATTTTGCCTCCTGATATTCTTGCTTTTTTTTTTGCACATTTCTTTGCACATAATTTCTACCTCTTGATGTAATATATATTTATAGATATTTTTTTATATATACATATTGCTATTTGCACTTCTGGTTAGATGCTAACTGCATTTCATTGGCTGTGTACCTGTACTCTGCACAATGACAATAAAGTTGAACCTAATCTAATCTAAATAATCAAAACTTTTTTTTAGTTTAAATTGGATTAAACTAAATATTGCATAGATGTCTATACATGTATTGCATATAACTCTATGACTTTTCCAATTTTTTCCAAAAAATCCTACAAAGTGCTTGAGAATACACAAAACAATGTATAGTGTGCAATGTTGCACTTAACACCCTCTGCACAACCTTGAGTAAATGCTCTTTATCGATGTACTAATAGCCAAAAGAGCAAGCACTTTTGTTCTGCCGATGATAGAGATTTTAATGTGCAACTAGTTCATGCAAATAGAACAGTAGTGTATCTTGAGAAACATGGCCATAGATGTTTGTTTTTTATCTTTAATTCCTACAGCATTCATCAGAATTCTAACTTAAAATGTGTCACGATGCTTCCTTCGCTGCTCATGCTGCCGATAATTGGCTTGACCATGTTACATCAAAATTGCTGATTGCAGCTATATTTATTTTTGTTATTGAGTTTGACATGCGTACAAAGTAAGGGGAGTAGCCAGGGTCTGTTTGCATTTTTGGGCTGTCGCCCACAAATTTCCACACTCAAATTTAAAAGCTCACCATTCACACATACTGTGGACTAATTGCAAAAAATTGGTCTAATTAAAAGAAGACTCCAATTATTCATAAATAAAACTGTATGCGTTTATAATCTTTTGCTAATTTATTATTTTTTTTTTTATAAAAAAAAAAATCTTTTTTGTTGTTGTTGTTCTAAATTTTTAAACATGTAATTCTGGTTCTGTTCACTCTATCTCACTTTGAAAAGTCTCATTTTATTCCACTAGGTGGCAGAAAGCACTATAAAATATTTTTTTTCTCTATCACATTCTATCACAATATACAGATCTGAAATGTAGGTGGCGCTCTAACGCATTTTAGCCCTCACGGATGTGCTCGTCCATAGACATTCAGTCTAATTTTCAGTTCAAGCACCACCCTCGTTGTTTTATTGAATATCTCGGCCTCTGAGTGGACTAGAAGCTCAATTTAGATCCTCCCCTTTGCGACGTTATATAACATTTTATCATCACTAGTCGAAAACATATTTTTCGGATGATTTGTTTATTATGCTTTTCCTGCTGGATGGCATATTTTGTTCTGGACATCTAAGATATAACATTGGATTATTCACACAAGCAAGCTCACACACAAGTAAAAAATGGCAAATTTTTTAGAAAACTGCCTTACGTAAAAGCAGATATAACGTTTTTGGCTATTTGGGGCTTACATCAGCAGTTATCGGAGCATAAAAGAAACGTTTGTATTTGATGACTTACAGAAATCATATTTCACTTTGTGATTCTTTTGAAAATCTTTTGAACTGTGGTATTAGGACAACATAATTAACAATACAGTCACATTCCTGAGAATGAGAGCTTTTATTTGATATGTGACTTGTTCATTTAGGTGCTATGGGAAGGACCTTTATTTTCATATAAATATTTCTCCCTCATTACCTCTAGGGGGCGCTCATTTTTGACGTGAATGTTTTGAGGCCTTATTTTGTTATTTAATGTAACATAAAAGCAGAAGTGATGGTTATCTCTGAAAAGGTCAGGGCCCGTATTCACAAAGATTTTTATCTTACCACTACGAGTTCTCCAAAGAGTTCCTAGCTAGGAGTTTTTGCTTAAAACCTATTCACAAAACTGCTAAGAGCAAGTTTTAGTAAGGAAATCTTAAGATAAGAGTAAGGCGGAGTTGACCTCGTTGCTATGGATGACGTCACGTTTTATAACCACGCTCTTTTAATCGCCCACAGTAATAGGTAGACAGGGAACCGCTATTTGTCAGCTAAGACAGTAGGGATAGGAATCGTTAGGAATTTAACGATTCTGGTTCCAATTCCGATTCCTCTTAACGATTCCAGTAGTTCTTTAATACTTTTGAGGAAGAATTATTTGAAAATGAGAAATGCAGTTCTTATTGGATTTACTGTCCTCTACAGTCTGTTGCCAAATGATGAAATCCTTCAAGATTTCTACAGAGCAAATATAACAAATCAGATATAAACTTAATACAATTCTTGTAAAAGGTGTGTTTGCTGAATTTTTAGAAACATATATCCAATCCAATAATTGATACTAACTAGGTTATATCTGGACTGTATCTAAACAAACAAGAAATGTGATGGCATTCATTCATTTTTACTGTACTGCAAAACTTGTGTATCTTTAATTAAACATTGTCATATGAACAACCAGTCAGTAACTGCACTGCTTGATTAAAGTCTCACAGGTCTAAAGTCACATGACATAACAGTAACAGTTCCAGAGACAGTTTAGACTGTGTTCTGTTGTCTAATGTTTTACTTCGAGCTTGTAAGACTTCAACAGTTCTTATTTAATTTCAAGTTGGACATTCATAACTTGCACATCAATGTAAGATTAATACTATACTGGACTAGACCAGAAGCGCTGTATGTCTCACATTTTCAATGAAAACAAACCGGCTCATCAAAATCGTTCTTTCGGGAATCAGACCATACCGGCAGCGCTGTATGTTTTGCGCTGTAGATTCTACAGAGCCGGCTCTTAAGAGTCATTTATTTGTGTGTTTTATGCTTTTGACCCAGTAGAGGGCAGCGCTGCTGCAGAACTGCACTGCTGGAATCACTGTCAGAGTATTTCAGTACTGTGTTCCAGCCGCATCGGAGGGAAATTAACACAGGGGAACCGTTAACGGAACCTAAAGTAACGATGATCATCCTATTCCGGTATTTTGTAAAGAATGGAACAAGAACCAGTTCTCCATTCCCAACTCTATAAGACAGGCAACGATAAATATATACACACACACACACACATATAACCATACGATCGATAGATAGATGAGTGTGCATCCCGTCAACAGCACCGGGTAGCCCCACGGTTGCCATGATCCCCCATGAATGCCCCCTTTTATCTCTGCAGCGTGTGCAGATCCACAGGAAAAAACACACTATGAATTGTCGGACGATGTGCGGTCTGGAGAATTATATGCATATATAGTTTGATAGATGATTCTGCTGGCAGATAACATCTGCGCTACACGGTTTCATTTTGATGTGGTCAGGGAGTACAGAGTTTTTAAAACCTTTATCTCTGGTGTAATTGTTTTTTTTTCTTTCAGTTGTGGGAGAGGTACCTGCATCTCTAAGTTTGCAATAATAAAAACACCCAGGCGATTCAGGTCAATGTCAACATTATGATATTTATAATAATATAATATTAAAATACATCGACTCAATTGTGATTCAGGCAATGCCTTTTTAAACAGTCAATGTCATAATAATATTCAAACCAGCTGAGCACAGGCTCGGCACAAGAACCATCGCAATTTTTGTGGAAAAGGGCTATGAATGCCAGACTGATCATTTCCCTGCCGTAAGAGATAAATTATTAAAGTAACTTCAGCTGCATCTGTAAATGCGATCTGCAATCTGACAGTGCTCGTTTAGACACACAGAGGAGAGAGGCAGATAGCTAAGGCTGAGTGTCCTTCACATCACAACAGGAGCTCAAAGTCTCGCTGATATGATATCATACTCAATTATGCCACCTGCTGGATGCTAGGGGAACAATTACACCCCTCAGGACCATAGATGTCCATGTCTGTGTGTGTCTTACATGTTGCGTGACTGTAGCGCTGCAGACTGGGCCAGTAAAGACGGCGGGCAGCTGATGAAGAGACTCTGAGCTCGACTAATCAGCTCTTCATATGGCAGATCCTGAGGCATCTGAGACAACAGGTGATGAACACTGGCCATCTCGCACTCAACACTTTTTACCTCCTTCTGTCTGTATAATACTATCTAAAAAACACAAAGAGAAAAACAGGTTTGTCAGGTGTGTTAGTCACAGTCACGTTCATTGACTGTCAGACAAAACCAGCGAGAGCTGACAGAAAATCAACAGTTCCAATCCAATTGGCTACTTCAAACAACTTCTATGGCAGTATATATTATAATAATATAATATTGTTAAATATTACAATAGTATCTTTTTGTGTCCCAATCCACTATTATGTTTCCACAACTTTCCAAAAGAGGAAATAAATAAAATAAAAAAAGATTGGATTTATGCTGCTAAATTAGGGCAGAAACGTCTCATTACAGTGTGTGAAAAGGGTCCATTATTACATAAGTGTTCCAGAATCTGTGTCCTTGGCCTATCCCAACAGAAGAATGACAATTCTGTAGTGAATACTGATATATGATTAGCTGTCCATTTCACGATTTTAACTTTAAACTGTGGGATAAAAAAATTCTGTACATTCAGAATCTGGGTCTTTTGAACTGTCTGTATATATCTACATACTGTATATTGTTGAACCAATATTTCTAGAAAGGCATCTTTGTTATAAATTTCATCATGTAGCTGGAGATCAATTGAGAGCATTGAAAGGTTGAACATGATCAGCTGATTCTTGTCTCTAGTAAACAGACTCAAGCCAGCCAGAAATAAGTCTTGTGTTTATCCGCACTCATGCCACAATTCAGCTGACAGCATGTCTTTTTCTTCATTTGGCAAACCGGACTCAGCCCAGATCTCAGCCGATTTCGGTTGACCAGACTCAAGCCAACATTCAGCTAAATGAATGTCTGTCTTTGCTTTGTTTCTTTGGTTGACCGGACTCAGTTCAGATCTCAACCGATTTCGGTTGACCAGACTCAAGCCAACGTTCAGCCGAATGAATGTCTATCTTCACTTTGTTTCTTTTGGCAAACCGGACTCAGCCCAGATCTCAGCCGATTTCGGTTGACCAGACTCAAGCCAACGTTCAGCCAAATGAATGTCTGTCTTTGCTTTGTTTCTTTTGGTTGACCAGACTCAGACCAGATCTCAGCCGATTTTGGTTGACCAGACTCAAGCCAACGTTCAGCCGAATGAATGTCTATCTTCTCTTAGTTTCTTTTGGCAAACCGGACTCAGCCCAGATCTCAGACGGTTTTGGTTGACCAGACTCAAGCCAACGTTCAGCCAAATTAATGTCTGTCTTCGTTTCTTTTGGTTGACCGGACTCGCACAAGACTTCAGCCAAACGCTAATTCACACAAAGGAGTTAAAATTTCACTGCCAGAACCAAACCAGAAGTGCCAAAAGTAAGCCAGATTTGGCCCAGACCTTGTTGCTATCTGGGAGAGGACAAATAAGAGCATTCCCAGGTCTCACTTGAGTATTAGAGAGAGCTAGGTCACATCAAGCGCGGCATGAGCGCCCTGAAACCCAGCGCGTCCACTACCTAAGAAGCAAGATGAACTAAATTTCCTTCTTTCTTCTCGTGACTTCAAACAGCCCCAGGCCGCTTTTGCTTTCCATGTTGTCTCTAGCAGGGGAGCGGTTCATGGAGACAGAAGAAAGAGGCACGTTTAAAGGATTCTAGCACAAACACATGCAGCCTTCCATACAAACCTCTGGTGAATTCATTAGAGTTGTTTAATTAACTGATCCCGCTACAACAAAGTGCCCTGGATTCTTGTATTAGACGAGGAAGGAGTGGAAAAAAATAAAGAAAATGCTTCGCCTCTGAAACAACTTTTTTATGTTGTTGTTGTGTTGATGAATTAGCCATCGCCTAAATTAGTGAGAGGCGAAACACAGTAAACAATGTCCTCCTTTTGGATAACTAAAGCTTGTGAATTATGGGTTCTTTGACTCAATTTATAGTAGAATGGAGATATAATTCTGCTGCGCTCAGAATCAATGCTCAATGACTGTTGTTGTCAATATTTTCAAACAATGCAATTATGGGAAAAGTATAAACAATGATTCTGTCCATTGTGTCTGGAAAATGCTTTAGCAAAAGCATGCCTTTAGTGTTTTGGTTATTTCGACTACTCGACTGAGTATTCAAGTATTCTTGAAAGCATAGATGGAGTGAGTTTGGCACTATTTTTTAATTGTTAGTCTTTTCAAATTTCATTAAATTGGCATGTTTGCCTGTTGCGTCGCATCTCGTTGCGTTATTAGGATGGCGTGTCAAGTTAAATGGCTTACCACAGCAGCAAAGTAGATGGTCATGAGTGGATGAGAGGCCAAGAAGAAATCGTAGAGCCGCAGAATATGTTTGAAGTCTGACAGGACGTAACCATACCATGTGATCAGCCAGCTCAGGGCGAAGATAGTGCCAACCTCAGACCTGAAACACGAAGACAATCAGTTAATTGTCAACATGAAGAACATTATCTGCATCACAACACAGGTTGTATAGTACATTTGCTACTTAACATGATCTAATTCTATTTTTTCATGTCAGTCAAACTGGATTCACATACCTGTATCATCTAAAGTAGTTTGGCTGAAATATACACTACTAGGGATGCAAAGATCTATCTGCAACAGATATTTATTGGCCAATTATTGACCAAATTAAAACCATCGGCATATCGGTTACAAACAAAAGGCTGATATGAAAAACCAATGGTTTATTTAGAATTAATTAATAACACACTTTATAAAAACTTGTGAACACAAATGCACAATCCAGAAATAGTAATAGCAGCATGTAACGGGGTAAAAGGGGAAGGAGGAGGCGAGAACCGGCTTGACAATATAAATAATAATTTAATGATTAACTTAAAAAAGCAAAAGACGTATAACACAAATGCATACAGGGCAGCTGCCTGTAGCTCACTCTCTCCTGAACTGCCGCCTCCGGCCACTTTTATCCCTCTCGTCGGCTTGATTAGCCTGATTAGGGGCTGGGCGTGCATCATCATGGCCCAGCCCCACCCTCCTTCTTGCCACACTCCTCCCTCCTTTGCTTCAGGCTGGGGAGCCTTCCGGCCCTGCCTGCTGGCAGGTCTTCCCCACCTTCTCGTACCTGGGAGGGAGACAAGGGGAGAAAAAAAAAAAAAAAAGAGAGGGAAAGGCCAACACGGAGCGACAGCGGAAGAGTGAGAGGAGAGAGAGAAAAAAAAACTTGCTCGCCGGTTCTCTGATACGCCGCAGCCTGGTCCTCGGTCACTCCTCCACCCTCTAGTGGATGACAGCCGCTCCTCCCCTGGTGGATCAGAGGCAGTCCACCCGCCCCTGGTGGACGGAACGCCCCGCCATGTTTTGGCAGATGGTAGGGGTCTCCTCCGCCCCTGGCAGCAGTTCTCCCGCTCCAGGCGGTCGGCAGTGAGCCCCTCCCCGCTCGCGGATGGCAGTCTTATCTTTGACCCCGCCGTGTTTTAGCGGCCGGTAGGGGTCTTCTCCACCCCTGGCAGCGGCTCGACTGCTGCAGGAAGTCGGTAGGGAGACCCTCCTCCCCTCTCGTTCAGCGGTCGTTCCTCCGCTTTCCTTTGGGGTGGTTGGTAGTGGCGAGGACTCTACTATGGCGCATCCCTCCTCCTTCCCGGGTTTCGGCACCAATGTAACGGGGTAAAAGGGGAAGAAGGAGGCGAGAACCGGCTTGACAATATAAATAATTATTTAATGATTAACTTAAAGCAAAAGACATACAACACAAATGCATACAGGGCAGCTGCCTGTCGCTCTCTTTCACCTGAACTGCCGCCTCAGACCGCCTTTATCCCTCTCGTGGGCTTGATAAGCCTGATTAGGGGCCGGGCGTGCGTCATCACGGCCCGGCCCCGCCCTCCTCCTTGCCACACAGCAATATGTAAAATTGTTGGCACTCCTAAGAACATGTAAATTGTAATTGTTATTCTGTCTCTATCTCAAGTTAATGCAGAAAAAAACATAAATGGACTGGACAGTTGTGAAAGCAGCACTTACCTATAGGCTGCATGATGAGGGAAACCATCCAAAACACTTTGAAACCAGCAGACTTTGACTTCTGAGATATCAGTATGACATCCATTAATGCTGCATGATTGATTGAATTAAGATTGATATTGCAATATGCCTTTGTGCGATTACTTAACCGTAAAAGGCTGCGTTTTGAACTGCAAAAACAGAAGTGCAAACATTTTTTTTAGAAATAAACAAAATAACCCTTCATATCAATCATCATGTTACCATATTTAGTCATTTTTTTAAAATCTTTTCTATTTTTATCTTTCACTATGGCTCTCTTAAAAATGTTGGCCTGTCATGTGTTCAACAGATCCAATGTTCAATGGAAATTATTTATTGTTAGAACAGTGAAAAAGATTTTGTACCTTTTTAGTGAATTTTTCTAAGCGTTCCTAAGTAGGAATGCACCGATATGAACATTTGTAGCTGATACCGATTTTAACAGAAACCTATAAGCCGATACCGATATTTTGAAACTTACCTTATTTTGTCATCAGATCACTGTTTTACTTTGGAATTATGCTTTAAAATGTACAAAAAGGTACAAAATCTTTTTCACTGTTCTAACAACAAATAATTTCCATTGAACATTGGATCTGTTGAACACATGACAGGCAAACATTTTTAAGAGAGCCACAGTGAAAGATACATACAAGATAAAAAGATACAAAAAAATGGCTAAATATTATATTTAAAAAAAAACGTATTTTGTACTTCTAAAACATTTTTTGCACTTACGCAGCCTTTTACGGTTTAGTAATAGCACAAGGCCATATTGTGATTTCAATCTTAATTCAATCAATCGTGCAGCATTTATTAATATCATATCGATATCTCTGCTGGTTTCAAAGTGTTTTGGATGGTTTCCCTCATCATGTAGCCAATAGGTAAGTGCCGCTTTCACAACCGTCACGACCGTTTATCGCATTTCTTTCTGCATTAACATGAGAATGAGACGAATAATTAAATATTACACGTTCCTAGGAGTGCCAACTAGAGGTAAACTGATATATCAGTTTCACCAATTAATCGGTGCCGATAGTTGCTTTGTGGAACTATCGGTTATCAGCACAAATCTTTTTTTCCTCATTTTTTTATTCCTCAACTAAATACATATAAACTCATCATCTGTTGAATATATAGGCTTTAAAATGCGTAATTTGGTAAATACTAACATATAGAGCATTGTAAGTTAACCAAGTCTCTGTCATTTTAAAATAAGAGTCCCCGGTGTATATCAGACTTGTTTAAAGTTAAAAGTCCCCCATAATGCACCAAATCGTAAATTTTCTAGTTATTCTAGAGTTTGGTTGCACAATAAACTTTTTTGGGGATTTTATTAATTTTGGACTCTTGTAGCATCAATGTCTGTGCCCTTCATAGTAAGGAAAGCCTAATATTTTATATAAAAAAAAAAAAAAAAAAAAAATAACTATAGGCCGATTAATTTGTTCTCTGCCTTTGCAACCACCTTAGATATCGGTATTGGCAAAATCCACTATCGGTCGACCTCTAGTGCCAACCCTTCTACATACTGTGGCTATTATTATTTCTGGAGTTTTTACAAAGTGTGATGCTAATTAATTATAAATAAACCATCGTTTTTTCATATCACAGTTTTCAATGTTTATAACCGATATGCCGATGGTAATAATTTGGTCAATAATTGGCCAATAAATATCGGTAGCTGACACATCGGTGCATCCCTATTCTTAAGTGATCTCATGACAAAATAAGGTAAGTTGCATTATATCGGTATTGTTATCGTTCTATAGTTTTGGTTAAAATCAGTATCAGCCAAAAAATTTTATATCGGTGCATCCCTATACGCTACCAAATTATTCTTTCTTGATCCTTATAAGTTCAGCAACTAGTAAAAATCACTAATTGAACCTTAAAAACAGCTATGTGGAGCGGGATTCTGGACCCATCGGAATTCACAGTGGGTGGAGCCACCCAGCTTGACGCAGCAAATGGACAAAACGTCTTGTTGTTTGTCACAGATAATCCCGATACAAATCTTGTAGAGCAGAAAAGAACTGAATCTAAACAAATCATGCAGAAAGATTGCAAACACAAGATTGAAGCCAAGACGGGCTCAGAACAGGATGTGATATCTGGGACAGTGAGGCTCTTTCTGTAAACAATATTTTATGAGTGAAACAGTGAGTGCTGCGAATAAAAGCTTCTCTGTATTGAGCAACTGATGCAAGTATATGTACACTAACACGAAAACAACATTTCTTTTTTAGATGGGCTGTTTGGGGCCTGTGGGCTTTATAAACATTCTGGCTTTTATTAACTTGTTTGGAAAGACTCATAAAAGTTAAAGCAACAGCACCTGAGTGAGCAACACCATTAGACCTGTGGGCCGGCACTGCGGCGAGACGCACCAATGCAATATTCATGAAGAACCTCTTATTCTCTACATTTTAGATGACTTGCCATTAAAAATAACCTGCTTTTATAAACCAGAGCTGAGAAAGCCGCACGCAATGGAGAATGCTTTACTGCTGACACAAGCTACAGGTTTATGTGAATACTTGCAAATGCTGCCAACTTAACTACATTTTTCAGTAGCATGACAATAGTTCAGCTGTTTACTAAACACAGCTGAATTTCTAAAACCTACTTTTAATGGGGGTCTGGGTAGCTCAGTGAGTATTGACGCTGACTACCACCCCTGGAGTTCGCGAGTTCGAACCCAGGGTGTGCTAAGGGACTCAAGCCAGGTCTCCTAAGCAACCAAATTGGCCCGGTTGCTAGGGAGGGTAGAGTCACATGGGGTAACCTCCTCGTGGTCGCTATAATGTGGTTCGCTCTCGGCGGGGCGCGTGGTGAATTGTGCGTGAATGCCGCGGTGGATGCCGTGAGGTCTCCACACGCACTACGTCTCCGCGGTAAAGCGCACAACAAGCCACGTGATAAGATGCACGGATTGACGGTCTCAGACACGGAGGCAACTGATAATCATCCTCCGCCACCCGGATTGAGGTGAGAGTCACTACGCCACCACGAAGACTTAGAGCGCATTGGGAATTGGGCATTCCAAATTGGAGAGAATAAGAGCTACTTTTTCCAAGGAACAAAATGCTACATTGCTGTTTTTAATGTCACATTGTATTCAAACGTGCTCTGACCGCTCTCCCGAACTCTTCTCTTGCATTACAAAGTGTGATTCTAGTGAATCGCTTTATTAGGTTCACATTTCCTTAAAGAGCACCTATTATGGTTTTTCAAATATTACCTTTCATGTAGTGTGTTATATAGATGTTTGTGAATGTAAAAAAGTCTGCAAAGTTTCAGAAATCAAAGTGCACGACAAATGGAGTTATTGACTCCCAAAAGAAAGAACCGATTCTGAACACCTGAAACGAGTCATTAGTAATTCCAGACTTACTTCCTGTACTAACCTATGTAATTTGGTAACAACAAACCCGCCTCTGGTCTTCATTAGCTGCTCGCGAACAGCTTTGACCCGCCCTCAAACACTACACTAAGCGGTAGACCAATCACAACAGACTGTGACATCTGACCAATCAGAGCAGAGTATGCTCTCTGAAAGGAGGAGTTTAGAATGAATCCTTTAGAACGGATCATTGAACGAGTCGTTTTTGACACCGGGAAAAAAAGGTAATGCTGCACTTTAAATTATGAGCAAATTAAAGTGTTTTTTGACCTTAGATGCAGGTAAATCTATTGTATGAGACCTTTAAAACACAATTAGGCTTGTTTAAAAACCATAATAGGTGCTCTTTAAATAATCATTTTGGCCTGGTTTTCCAGTAAAAATAAAGGTATTTAAAACAAGATACATTTACGTGAGATGCAAAATACTGATATGTAGACAGCAGAATGGCCGATATAAATGCCAATTACAATAATACCACTTAACAGCAAAACAGATGTACACAATACCTTGAAACAAACACATATTTTATGCAATATTTACTCAAATTTGCACAAACTTAAAAAGACAAAACCTTGAAAACACGTGTTGACTATCCATTGACAAATCTACTGGTAGATTTGAAAACTAACACAAGGGAAAGTTAACACTTCTGTTAATGAGCCAAGCAAACACGGTTATCCGCTGATGCCGATAATCGTAAAATAATAATTCAGAAGTCTAATAAATTATTCCATGAGACTCATGATTGTTATGAAAGCATACGATAAGATTTGGTGAGAAACAAACTGAAATCGAATGTATTATTTAGTGAAAATGTTCACTGACCATTGATCTCCTTTGTGCATTCATGATAGGGCACGAGAGCAACAGTTCACGCAGCGCCCTCGCGACATTGGGGCGTTCAAAATAAAACTTGTTTATCTAAAAACAGGTCCTCCACAGCAATCATGACAACAGAACACAACACAGCTTCACACAAAACAGAGAACAGAACTTACTAAACATGTCTGAAGAGTTTGTAGTTGAAGAATTGATGCATTTCTATGTCCAGCCTTATTTTTATGAAAGGAGTACTCGGAAATCAAACAGAAACATAGAGGAGCTACAGACAGCCACAGTCACACCGTGTCCTATCCTGACGGCAAATGACATGTGATAAAAGGGATATTTACTATAGTAATCAGAGTTTTTGCCCTAATCAGTAGTGACGAGTGACGGTACATTCTGTAGATTGTTTTCTATTTTCGGCATCGCGCTGGTAACTCCGTCTGCTGTGAACGGGCACCGGTCGAGCTACAATTTAAAAGTAATTTTTTATATATAAAAATTCTCATTATGAACTGTTTGGATCAATCCAACATTAATTTAGAAAGAATCACAATGCATCAGTTAATTGATTTTTTTCACCAGCTTGAATTGTAAATCAGTCGCCTATAAATAGGGGTGTGAATCTTTTGGTTGAAAACGAACGATTCATAGGTTTTTAAAAAAATGTTTTGCAAATTTATAACGGTTCGATTCGTTTCCATGCACATTGGAATTCGATTCGATTCAAGTAACAATTAAATTAACGATTCCATTCTGTATTTTTATCAAATGCATTTATTGAATTCTACTACCAAGACAAACTACTTAAGATTGTTTATAGCACCAAAAGTAACTTGAAAGTAAACACATTAAATACAGTATACTGTATGTGCATACAGGCTACTTGGAAAACAACAAAAAGTGCAATGTGCTGATAAAATGTGTTAGAACTGATCATAACTAGGAAAACAATCCATGATTTTTTACTATTGTATGAATTTACATGCCTATTTCAGGCCTAGAAAACACAATTTTTAAATTTGCTGATATTTCCAGGTTTTCCATGACCATGGGAACCCTGAATCAGTAAACTAATCCAAATATTACAACATTAAAGTAACATCATCTGACTGTACATTCAGTTTCCTCAAGGCCTCAAATAAAGAAAAAAGTAATATCAACTATTTGAGACCAACTTAAATGTTTAGTGCACGCCAAGTCACTCAACTAAACAATGACAGACGTTAAATAGCTCTATTTTATCTTTTAGAGAACAACGGCTAAGTTTTTACGGATTTTAAACCGATTATTGACAAACACTAATGTTTCTCATTTCAAAAATCAAATTTCTAGACCGATGCATATGAATCGGCAGGATTAGTAATCGATACATCGTGAAATCGAGTGAATCGTTACACCCCTACATATCAACAATCCTGTCTGCTCGTTACACCAAATGGTTCTCACACAAACAAGATGGTTGCATGGCAAGAATGCATTCAATTACGCATCAGGTTGCAGGAAGACAAATAAACAACACAAGGCGGTTGACAGCTAAGATGCAGAATGACATTAAGAGCGAACAGGGAATATGCAACACTTTTTACTGTCTGACAGTGACTTTGATGAAAGACCGCACACGCAAGACTGTCCCAGGAGAATATTTAATAAAGTGTGCGTGTGTCTTCGTAAGGAAATCAGTTTTTGAAAGGGACACTCCTTTAGGAGCAACTGCAGATGATCAACGAATGTGATCAATGTCACAGACTTCATCTCCTTTTATGGTCCAAGATTGTGTATAATAGTCAGAGATAAACCTGTTAAGAGCCCGCACTCCATCTAGACGTGTAAAGGTTTACATTTACATTTACGTATTTGGCAGACGCTTTTATCCAAAGTGACTTACAGTGCACTTATTACAGGGACAATCCCCCTGGAGCAACCTGGAGTTAAGTGCCTTGCTCAAGGACACAATGGTGGTGGCTGTGGAGATTGAACTAGCAACCTTCTGATTACCAGTTCTGTGCTTTATTCCACTACACCACCACCACTAAAGATGCCCTCTGCTGCCCTCTTGAGGACAGAGATGGAACACTAATACCAGCAGATCAAGACAAATTTAAACAAACTTCAGGGTTGAATAGGTTTTCAAAAGCTTTACAACACTATTTGAAAACTGAAATAAATATATTTATAATAGCCATCTATTAGGACTGGCTGGTACAGTTGCAACAAAGGTTATTTTTTGTACTACCAAGCAAATCAAAGACTGAATCAAAGCACAATGAATAAAAACACACTGGATATACTAAAAAATAAAAACAGCTTTGAATGTGGCTCATCCAATCAGTATTTAGAATCAGAATATTCATTTTATTCCATTAGTTTTAATGCTCCACGGTACCTTATCATGAAGTCATGTAACTCTGGATCCATTCGCTCCAGAATGGGCATCAGATAGTTAAGGATGTGTTTTGTGCTGTCCATGGTGGGGTCCATGAAATCCCTGCAGTTCCCAACACAACAAAAAATTATTTAATACTCTACTCATAGAATGAGGCGTAAAGTCATTGATAGCACATTTTAATATCACATTAGTTTAGGTTTTACTGAGAGTCCTCATATTTAAATGCACTTCTAATCGCCTCCCACAGCTGTGTGGCGGGTGTCTGAATGTTCGCAAACACTATACCGCTGCTCGACCGTTTCAAACTTATTTTTATCCCTGAACGAAGAATGAAGAATAACTTCTCCGGAAGCGTATTGGGGCCTTTAGGCACTTGACACAGAAGTGAATGGGGCCAGTACATAAACGTTAAACGTTACACAAAAGTATAGCAACAAGACGTAAACATTATACATGTTAACATGATTTTAGTGTGCTAAAAGCACTTACTAACCTTAGTAAAACCTGTAAGTAGAGATGGGCGATATGACCAAAATCTTACATCACGATATGAGTCATTTTATATCACCATGATGATATACATCACGATATAGTAAAAGTTTTCTGGAAAATCAATAAAAACGGGTTTATATATTAAATAACCATATTATAATGCCTATATTTGGAACGCCAGTCAGTGTAAAGTAAAACAAATATCCAAGAAAAATAAACAATAAAATAAATCAAATAAATATCACTTCTTGCAAAATAAATAAATATTTTGGCTTACATAATATTATTTTGCTTGCTTTATTTTGAGGTGGTAAAACAGATTGCTTGTATTACAAGTGACTATCGTTCTGAGAACCACAGATGTCGCACCTGCTTTAATAACAAGCTCCTTTTCATTTCCTTGACCTGTTTGGGGGTCGTCCCATTCTGTGGGGATTTCTTTCTCCATTTGGGGTTTTTACAGGGTCAAAAATGATTGAGGAGCTCTCCTGTCTCTGGAGCACAAATATCGGAAAGCCTGCTGGACTCTCGCGCACTTCAGAGCTCCAGAGACAACGCGCGCCACAGTCACGTGAAACATTTGCATGTCAGATGAGAAGAATATTTAGCGCTTTTAAAACGCCAAATGCGTGATGAAGGTCATTAAATATGCTTGGACGGCCGCAGAAAAATTTTCAATAACAGAAAATCCATGTTTCTTCAATTCTCTCAGTCTCACATGAAGCCTTACCCACTGATATATAAGCACATGCTGCGCACATGGATATTTACACACACGATCGGTTGACACTTTACATCATCGTGACGATATATATCGTCATATCGCCCAGCCCTACCTTTAAAAATTACTTGTGTCAAACACAAAGTAGATGTCCTAAATGACTAGCCAAAACTATAGTTTGCTAATATTAAATCTGTTGAGTGGTTAAAAAAAATTTGTTTTAATGACTTCAACCTAAGTGTATGTAAACTTCTGACTTCAACTATAGATAGATAGATAAGTTCTCAAATAATTATTCAAGACAAAGAAACAGTTAGCACTAAAATAAAAACAATGAAACAAATGAAGAAAACTGCTTAAAGTTTCAAAAAGCAATATCAAACATTCAAGTAATATGAAGAAGAGAAAAAACCTACAGAGATGGTATTGTTATTGTAAAAATCATTATGTCTATGGAGGGTCCTCATAAGGATAGCTAAACCAACGTGTGTGTGTGTGTGCGCCAATAAACTTAAAATGGCAACGGAATTGTGATTTTTGCTTATTTTGACTTGTATGCAGTTATTGGCGACTCGACTCGACCCGGACACAATATTGGTGACTTGGACTCAGACTTGAGCAGTGAGGACTCAGACTTGACTTGAGATCTAGTGACTTGACTACAACACTGGAAGAATTAATGCAAGTTCATTTATAAAATTATAAGCTCCAAAAATTGGCCCCATTCAATTCCACTGTAAGTGCCTCACTGTAACCTCGATTTTTGGAGGGAGAGACGACTCAAATTAAGCTTTTGTGGTAATCAACATTATGCCACAAATGCTGTCGATTGAGCTTAACTTGTACTGAATATTTTCAAGGGGTCATAATATGGAAAGCAGAGCTTGCTTTGTGGGGTTTAGTTTATTGTATGGGTCAGAAACATAAATTATAAGAGGGCAACAGAAAAGTAAAACGCTACAAAAAGTGTCCACTTTCACCTGAGATGATGATTGGACAGTTTATCCATGAGCGCAATGGTCATCCTCTCTCCCACCACTAACAGGAAGGTGACGATGATGTCATGGTAACCCTGATAATAGTGCAGCTGAGGGTTTCTCCGCAGAACATCCAGAATGATGTCGATGAGCTGCTCCTGAAGAACCTCTCGCTCATCCACACGCATGCCTGAAAACGGAAGCCCAATCATATCGAGTTTGGGGCAGAGCAATATGTTTGACCATATCTGATTGATGCATCATGATCAAACATGGTGGTCACTGACCTTTTGGAAAGCGTCGCATGGATCTCCTCACATCAAGCACCACCTGTCTGTAGTCTTTGTGGTCCTCTCGGACATCTTTGGCTTTAGGAGAAAAAGGAAAATGTTTAAAAAGCTGAAGGGTTATTTTGAGGTAGATTCCACACAAACACAGACTTACAGGGTTTGGCAGGCAGGTTGTACACATTAACACTGAGGAGTTTGGGCCAAACTTTCCTCCTGATGTCATCGGTCAGCAAACCGCCTTCACTCACAGCCGCCTGCCGCAACGTCTCAATGTCCACCGGGTCACTGTTCAGAGCCTGATGGATGTCCACAAGCTTCTGTTTCTTCCAGGGCAATTGTTCTGCAAATAAAGTGATAAAATTTACAAAATTAACACTCAAATGCAAGTCAAATTATTCACAAGTTGGTTGCTTAATTTCTTGAAAATTGGAATATTTACCATTACAACTTTAACTAGGAAATTATCTGGAATGCCAGGAAAAATGCATTAAACAACCATAATGAAAAATGAGAGACAAAATCTATATATTATCAAAATAATATATAGCATATAACAAAATGTTATATGCTAGATAACAGTTTTGTCATGGGGTAAAAACTAAAAAAAAATTAAAAAAGCCAATGCAATTGCAACTGGTAGGTAGTTAATTTTTGACTCTGATAACAGACTAAAAACTCTTTTTTTGGTATACGTGCAAAACTGAACCCATCAACAAACAGTTGTACAGTTTAATACAGATGGATTTAGCTTCTTATTTAATTTGCAGCTAAAATATCCATCGCACTTTCAGAAATATCATCAATTATGACATCATATTGGAACTTACACACATTATGTGACATCGTAATGGATCTTACACACATTCTGTGACATCATAATGGATCTAACACACATTCTGTGACATCATAATGGATCTAACACACATTCTGTGACATCATAATGGATCTAACCTAACACACATTCTGTGACATCATAATGGATCTAACCTAACACACATTCTGTGACATCATAATGGATCTTACACACATTCTGTGACATCATAATGGATCTTACACACATTCTGTGACATCATAATGGATCTTACACACATTAAGTGACATCATAATGGATCTTACACACATTCTGTGACATCATAATGGATCTAATACACATTCTGTGACATCATAATGGATCTTACACACACTAAGTGACATCATAATGGATCTAACACACATTCTGTGACATCATAATGGATCTTACACACACTAAGTGACATCATAATGGATCTAACACACATTCTGTGACATCATAATGGATCTAACACACATTCTGTGACATCATAATGGATCTTACACACATTAAGTGACATCATAATGGATCTCTCATTCATTCATTCATTCTGTGACTTTATTTTGATGAATCGGAACCGATACCTTCATGTCTCTTGACAGCCGCACTGGACGCGCTCGCTGGCAGTCGCTTCCTCCCCTTTTTCATCTCTTTTTGTGACTCACGGTCAATGAGGACATAACACGCATACTTCTGCGAAGATAATACTTCAAATTCAATTAAAACCCGGTGGTGAAAATGAACCGAAAGTGGCATACACGCGACGTGGAGCAGTCGCTCGTCACACAAGCTTCACTCTCATTGGCTGGCTGACAATGCCGGTGAGTAACTCAACCTTGACTGCTGTCAACCTCACATCTGATTGGTTAACAGAAGTCCAGTGACCCAACGCCATTGGTCCAATCGTGTTTCTGCGCCTGTTCATGGCCCATTGCACAAAGGTGCCTCTGTTTGTTCCTAGTAGGCAGCAGATGCCCTAACCCCGCCCCCATCCCTAATCCAAACCATACTGAGCCTGTCAGGAACAAACTGCGGCACCGGTGTTTGTTAGGATTTACATATAACTGATGGAGTGATATATTTATATATATATCACTCCATCATAGTGATATATCTTTAAAGATTTAAAAACAATAATATTGTAACATATTGAATGTAAAAATAACATTGCAACTACACTACTACACTATTACTATTATTATTATTTAAACCTTGTTTATTAGGGTCAAACACTAGGGATTAGTCGTTATATTAAAAAATATATTATTAAAAAATAATAATAAGTGACATTAATAAAATATTGTAACATTGAATGTAACAATATCACTGCAACTACACTACTACACTTCTGCAGCTACACTATTATTATTATTATTATTATTATTATTATTATTATTATAAATTTAAACCTTTTTGTAAAGGTAAAATGTTCCTTGCCATTATGAAATAATAATAATATTATGTGATGAATAATA